>NW_027327743.1:0-223420 GCF_047675955.1 Chlorocebus sabaeus | reverse complement strand
CTGTTAATTCATCTCACAGAGTTATATCTTTAACTTCAAGAAGCCTTTCGCTAAGGCTGTTCTTGTGGAATTGGCAAAGGGATATTTGGAAGCCCATAGAGGGCTATGGTGAAAAAGGAAATATCTTCCGTTCAAAACTGGAAAGAAGCTTTCTGAGAAACTGCTCTGTGTTCTGTTAATTCATCTCACAGAGTTACATCTTTCCCTTCAAGATGCCTTTCGCTAAGGCTGTTCTTGTGGAATTGGCAAAGGGATATTTGGAAGCCCATAGAGGGCTATGGTGAAAAAGGAATATCTTCCGTTCAAAATTGGAAAGAAGCTTTCTGAGAAACTGCTCTGTGTTCTGTTAATTCATCTCACAAAGTTACATCTTTCCCTTCAGGAAGCCTTTCGCTAAGGCTGTTCTTGTGGAATTGGCTAAGGGATATTTGGAAGCCCTTAGAGGGCTATGGTGAAAAAGGAAATATCTTCCGTTCAAAACTGGAAGGAACCTTTCTGAGAAACTGTTCTATGTTCTCTTAATTCATCTCACAGAGTTACATCTTTCCCTTCAAGAAGCCTTTCGCTAAGGCTGTTCTTGTGGAATTGGCAAAGGGATATTTGGAAGCCCATAGAGGGCTATGGTGAAAAAGGAAATATCTTCCGTTCAAAACTGGAAAGAAGCTTTCTGAGAAACTGCTCTGTGTTCTGTTAATTCATCTCACAGAGTTACATCTTTCCCTTCAAGAAGACTTTCGCTAAGGCTGTTCTTGTGGAATTGGCAAAGGGATATTTGGAAGCCCATAGAGGGCTATGGTGAAAAAGGAAATATCTTCCGTTGAAAAGTGGAAAGAAGCTGTCTGAAAAACGGCTCTGTGTTCTGTTAATTGATCTCACAGAGTTACATCTTTCCCTTCTGAAGCCTTTCGCTAAGGCTGTTCTTGTGGAATTGGCAAAGGGATATTTTTAAGCCCATAGAGGGCTATGGTGAAAAAGGAAATATCTTCCGTTCAAAACTGGAAAGAAGCTTTCTGAGAAACTGCTCTGTGTTCTGTTAATTCATCTCACAGAGTTGCATCTTTCCCTTCAAGAAGCTTTTCGCTAAGGCTGTTCTTGTGGAATTGGCAAAGGGATATTTGGAAGCCCATAGAGGGCTGTGGTGAAAAAGGAAATACCTTCCGTTCAAAACTGGAAAGAAGCTTTCTGAGAAACTGCTCTGTGTTCTGTTAATTCATCTCACAGAGATACATCTTTCCTTTCAAGAAGCCTTTCGCTAAGGCTGTTCTTGTGGAATTGGCAAAGGGATATTTGGAAGCCCATAGAGGGCTATGGTGAAAAAGGAAATATCTTCCGTTCAAAAGTGGAAAGAAGCTTTCTGAGAAACTGCCCTGTGTTCTGTTAATTCATCTCACAGAGTTACATCTTTCCCTTCAAGAAGCCTTTCGCTAAGGCTGTTCTTGTGGAATTGGCAAAGGGATATTTGGAAGCCCATAGAGGCCTATGGTGAAAAAGGAAATATCTTCCGTTCAAAACTGGAAAGAAGCTTTCTGAGAAACTGCTCTGTGTTCTGTTAATTCATCTCACAGAGTTACATCTTTCCCTTCAAGATGCCTTTCGCTAAGGCTGTTCTTGTGGAATTGGCAAAGGGATATTTGGAAGCCCATAGAGGGCTATGGTGAAAAAGGAAATATCTTCCGTTCAAAACTGGAAAGAAGCTTTCTGAGAAACTGCTCTGTGTTCTGTTAATTCATCTCACAGAGTTACATCTTTCCCTTCAAGAAGCCTTTCGCTAAGGCTGTTCTTGTGGAATTGGCAAAGGGATATTTGGAAGCCCATAGAGGGCTATGGTGAAAAAGGAAATATGTTCCGTTCAAAACTGGAAAGAAGCTTTCTGAGAAACTGCTCTGTGTTCTGTTAATTCATCTCACAGAGTTACATCTTTCCCTTCAAGAAGCCTTTCGTTAAGGCTGTTCTTGGGGAATTGGCAAAGGGATATTTGGAAGCCCATAGAGGGCTATGGTGAAAAAGGAAATATCTTCCGTTCAAAACTGTAAAGAAGCTTTCTGAGAAACTGCTCTGTGTTCTGTTAATTCACCTCACAGAGTTACATCTTTCCCTTCAGGAAGCCTTTCGTTAAGGCTGTTCTTGTGGAATTGGCAAAGGGATATTTGGAAGCCCATAGATGGCTATGGTGAAAAAGGAAATATCTTCCGTTCAAAACTGGAAAGAAGCTTTCTGAGAAACTGCTCTGTGTTCTGTTAATTCATCTCACAGACTTACATCTTTCCATTCAAGATGCCTTTCGCTAAGGCTGATTGGCAAAGGGATATTTGGAAGCCCATAGAGGGCTATGGTGAAAAAGGAAATATCTTCCGTTCAAAACTGCAAAGAAGCTTTCTGAGAAACTGCTCTGTGTTCTGTTAATTCATCTCACAGAGTTACATCTTTCCCTTCAAGAAGCCTTTCGCTAAGGCTGTTCTTGGGGAATTGGCAAAGGGATATTTGGAACCCCATAGAGGGCTATGGTGAAAAAGGAAATATCTTCCGTTCAAAACTGGAAAGAAGGTTTCTGAGCAACTGTTCTATGTTCTGTTAATTCATCTCACAGAGTTACATCTTTCCCTTCAAGAAGCCTATCGCTAAGGCTGTTCTTGTGGAATTGGCAAAGGGATATTTGGAAGCCCATAGAGGGCTATGTTGAAAAAGGAAATATCTTCCGTTCAAAACTGGAAAGAAGCTTTCTGAGAAACTGCTCTGTGTTCTGTTAATTCATCTCACAGAGTTACATCTTTCCCTTCAAGAAGCCTTTCGCTAACGCTGTTCTTGTGGAATTGGCAAAGGGATATTTGGAAGCCCATAGAGGGCTATGGTGAAAAAGGAAATATCTTCCGTTCAAAACTGGAAAGAAGCTTTCTGAGAAACTGTTCTATGTTCTGTTAATTCATCTCACAGAGTTACATCTGTCCCTTCAAGAAGCCTTTCGCTAAGGCTGTTCTTGTGGAATTGGCAAAGGGATATTTGGAAGCCCATAGAGGGCTATGGTGAAAAAGGAAATATCTTCCGTTCAAAACTGGAAAGAAGCTTTCTGAGAAACTGCTCTGTGTTCTGTTAATTCATCTCACGGAGTTACATCTCTCCCTTCTAGAAGTATTTGGCTAGGCTGTTCTTGTGGAATTGGCAAAGGGATATTTGGAAGCCCATAGAGGGCTATGGTGAAAAAGGAAATATCTTCCGTTCAAAACTGGAAAGAAGGTTTCTGAGAAACTGCTCTGTGTTCTGTTAATTCAACTCACAGAGTTACATCTTTCCCTTCAAGAAGCCTTTCGCTAAGGCTGTTCTTGGGGAATTGGCAAAGGGATATTTGGAAGCCCATAGAGGGCTATGGTGAAAAAGGAAATATCTTCCGTTCAAAACTGGAAAGAAGCTTTCTGAGAAACTGCTCTGTGTTCTGTTAATTCATCTCACCGAGTTACATCTTTCCCTTCAAAAAGCCTTTCGCTAAGTCTGTTCTTGTGGAATTGGCAAAGGGATATTTGGAAGCCCATAGAGGGCTATGGTGAAAAAGGAAATATCTTCCGTTCAAAACTGGAATGAAGCTTTCTGAGAAACTGCTCTGTGTTCTGTTAATTCATCTCACAGAGTTACATCTTTCCTTTCAAGAAGCCTTTCGCTAAGGCTGTTCTTGTGGAATTGGCAAAGGGATATTTGGAAGCCCATAGAGGGCTATGGTGAAAAAGGAAATATCTTCCGTTCAAAACTGGAGAGAAGCTTTGTGAGAAACTGCTCTGTGTTCTGTTAATTCATCTCACAGAGTTACATCTTTCCCTTCAAGAAGCCTTTCGCTAAGGCTGTTCTTGTGGAATTGGCAAAGGGATATTTGGAAGCCCATAGAGGGCTATGGTGAAAAAGGAAATATCTTCCGTTCAAAACTGGAAAGAAGCTTTCTGAGAAACTGCTCTGTGTTCTGTTAATTCATCTCACAGAGTTACATCTTTCCCTTCAAGATGCCTTTCGCTAAGGCTGAATTGGCAAAGGGATATTTGGAAGCCCTTAGAGGGCTATGGTGAAAAAGGAAATATCTTCCGTTCAAAACTGCAAAGAAGCTTTCTGAGAAACTGCTCTGTGTTCTGTTAATTCATCTCACAGAGTTACATCTTTCCCTTCAAGAAGCCTTTCGCTAAGGCTGTTCTTGGGGAATTGGCAAAGGGATATTTGGAACCCCATAGAGGGCTATGGTGAAAAAGGAAATATCTTCCGTTCAAAACAGGAAAGAAGCTTTCTGAGAAAATGTTCTATGTTCTGTTAATTCATCTCAAAGAGTTACATCTTTCCCTTCAAGAAGCCTTTCGCTAAGGCTGTTCTTGTGGAATTGGCAAAGGGATATTTGGAAGCCCATAGAGGGCTATGGTGAAAAAGGAAATATCTTCCGTTCAAAACTGGAAAGAAGCTTTCTGAGAAACTGCTCTGTGTTCTGTTAATTCATCTCACAGAGTTACATCTTTCCCTTCAAGATGTCTTTCGCTAAGGCTGAATTGGCAAAGGGATATTTGGAAGCCCTTAGAGGGCTATGGTGAAAAAGGAAATATCTTCCGTTCAAAACTGCAAAGAAGCTTTCTGAGAAACTGCTCTGTGTTCTGTTAATTCATCTCACAGAGTTACATCTTTCCCTTCAAGAAGCCTTTCGCTAAGGCTGTTCTTGTGGAATTGGCAAAGGGATATTTGGAAGCCCATAGAGGGCTGTGGTGAAAAAGGAAATACCTTCCGTTCAAAACTGGAAAGAAGCTTTCTGAGAAACTGCTCTGTGTTCTGTTAATTCATCTCACAGAGTTACATCTTTCCCTTCAAGAAGCCTTTCGCTAAGGCTGTTCTTGTGGAATTGGCAAAGGGATATTTGGAAGCCCATAGAGGGCTATGGTGAAAATGGAAATATCTTCCGTTCAAAACTGGAAAGAAGCTTTCTGAGAAACTGCTCTGTGTTCTGTTAATTCATCTCACAGAGTTACATCTTTCCCTTCAAGTAGCCTTTCGCTAAGGCTGTTCTTGTGGAATTGGCAAAGGGATATTTGGAAGCCCATAGAGGGCTATGGTGAAAAAGGAAACATGTTCCGTTCAAAACTGGAAAGAAGCTTTCTGAGAAACTGCTCTGTGTTCTGTTAATTCATCTCACAGAGTTACATCTTTCCCTTCAAGAAGCCTTTCGCTAAGGCTGTTCTTGTGGAATTGGCAAAGGGATATTTGGAAGCCCATAGAGGGCTATGGTGAAAAAGGAAATATCTTCCGTTCAAAACTGTAAAGAAGCTTTCTAAGAAACTGCTCTGTGTTCTGTTAATTCATCTCACAGAGTTACATCTTTCCCTTCAGATGCCTTTCGCTAAGGCTGTTCTTGTGGAATTGGCAAAGGGATATTTGGAAGCCCTTAGAGGGCTATGGTGAAAAAGGAAATATCTTCCGTTCAAAACTGGAAAGAACCTTTCTGAGAAACTGCTCTGTGTTCTGTTAACTCATCTCACGGAGTTACATTTTTCCCTTCAGGAAGCCTTTCGCTAAGGCTGTTCTTGTGGAATTGGCTAAGGGATATTTGGAAGCCCATAGAGGGCTATGGTGAAAAAGGAAATATCTTCCGTTCAAAACTGGAAGGAAGCTTTCTGAGAAACTGTTCTATGTTCTGTTAATTCAACTCACAGAGTTACATCTTTCCCTTCAAGAAGCCTTTCGCTAAGGCTGTTCTTGTGGAATTGGCAAAGGGATATTTGGAAGCCCATAGAGGGCTATGGTGAAAAAGGAAATATCTTCCGTTCAAAACTGGAAAGAAGCTTTCTGAGAAACTGCTCTGTGTTCTGTTAATTCATCTCACAGAGTTATATCTTTAACTTCAAGAAGCCTTTCGCTAAGGCTGTTCTTGTGGAATTGGCAAAGGGATATTTGGAAGCCCATAGAGGGCTATGGTGAAAAAGGAAATATCTTCCGTTCAAAACTGGAAGGAAGCTTTCTGAGAAACTGCTCTGTGTTCTGTTAATTCATCTCACAGAGTTACATCTTTCCCTTCAAGATGCCTTTCGCTAAGGCTGTTCTTGTGGAATTGGCAAAGGGATATTTGGAAGCCCTTAGAGGGCTATGGTGAAAAAGGAATATCTTCCGTTCAAAATTGGAAAGAAGCTTTCTGAGAAACTGCTCTGTGTTCTGTTAATTCATCTCACAAAGTTACATCTTTCCCTTCAGGAAGCCTTTCGCTAAGGCTGTTCTTGTGGAATTGGCAAAGGGATATATGGAAACCCATAGAGGGCTATGGTGAAAAAGGAAATATCTTCCGTTCAAAACTGGAAAGAAGCTTTCTGAGAAACTGCTCTGTGTTCTGTTAATTCATCTCACAGAGTTACATCTTTCCCTTCATTAAGCCTTTCGCTAAGTTTGTTCTTGTGGAATTGGCAAAGGGATATTTGGAAGCCCATAGAGGGCTATGGTGAAAAAGGAAATATCTTCCGATCAAAACTATAAAGAAGCTTTCTGAGAAACTGTTCTATGTTCTGTTAATTCATCTCACAGAGTTACATCTTTCCCTTCAAGAAGCCTTTCGCTAAGGCTGTTCTTGTGGAATTGGCAAATTGATATTTGGAAGCCCATAGAGGGCTATGGTGAAGAAGGAAATATCTTCCGTTCAAAACTGGAAAGAAGCCTTCTGAGAAACTGCTCTGTGTTCTGTTAATTCATCTCACAGAGTTACATCTTTCCCTTCAAGAAGCCTTTCGAGAAGGCTGTTCTTGTGGAATTGGCAAAGGGATATTTGGAAGCCCATAGAGGGCTATGGTGAAAAAGGAAATATCTTCCGTTCAAAACTGGAAAGAAGCTTTCTGAGAAACTGCTCTGTGTTCTGTTAATTCATCTCACAGAGTTACATCTTTCCCTTCAGGAAGCCTTTCGTTAAGGCTGTTCTTGGGGAATTGGCAAAGGGATATTTGGAAGCCCATAGAGGGCTATGGTGAAAAAGGAAATATCTTCCGTTCAAAACTGGAAAGAAGCTTTCTGAGAAACTGCTCTGTGTTCTGTTAATTCATCTCACAGAGTTACATCTTTCCCTTCAAGAAGCCTTTCGCTAAGGCTGTTCTTGTGGAATTGGCAAAGGGATATTTGGAAGCCCATAGAGGGCTATGGTGAAAAAGGAAATATCTTCCGTTAAAAACTGGAAAGAAGCTTTCTGAGAAACTGCTCTGTGTTCTGTAAATTCATCTCACAGAGTTACATCTTTCCCTTCAAGAAGCCTTTCGCTAAGGCTGTTCTTGTGGAATTGGCAAAGGGATATTTGGAAGCCCATAGAGGGCTATGGTGAAAAAGGAAATATCTTCCGTTCAAAACTGGAAAGAAGCTTTCTGAGAAACTGCTCTCTGTTCTGTTAATTCATCTCACAGAGTTACATCTTTCCCTTCAAGAAGCCTTTCGCTAAGGCTGTTCTTGTGGAATTGGCAAAGGGATATTTGGAAGTCCATAGAGGGCTATGGTGAAAAAGGAAATATCTTCCGTTCAAAAGTGGAAAGAAGCTTTCTGAGAAACTGCTCTGTGTTCTGTTACTTCATCTCACAGAGTTACATCTTTCCCTTGAAGAAGCCTTTCGCTAAGGCTGTTCTTGTGGAATTGGCAAAGGGATATTTGGAAGCCCATAGAGGGCTATGGTGAAAAAGGAAATATCTTCCGTTCAAAACTGGAAAGAAGCTTTCTGAGAAACTGCTCTGTGTTCTGTTAATTCAACTCACAGAGTTACATCTTTCCCTTCAAGAAGCCTTTCGCTAAGGCTGTTCTTGGGGAATTGGCAAAGGGATATTTGGAAGCCCATAGAGGGCTATGGTGAAAAAGGAAATACCTTCCGTTCAAAACTGGAAAGAAGCTTTCTGAGAAACTGCTCGGTATTCTGTTAATTCATCTCACTGAGTTACATCTTTCCCTTCAAGAATCCTTTCGCTAAGGTTGTTCTTGTGGAATTGGCAAAGGGATATTTCGAAGCCCATAGAGGGCTATGGTGAAAAAGGAAATATCTTCCGTTCAAAACTGGAAAGAAGCTTTCTGAGAAACTGTTCTATGTTCTGTTAATTCATCTCACAGAGTTACATCTTTCCCTTCAAGAAGCCTTTCGCTAAGGCTGTTCTTGTGGAATTGGCAAAGGGATATTTGGAAGCCCATAGAGGGCTATGGTGAAAAAGGAAATATCTTCCGTTCAAAACTGGAAAGAAGCATTCTGAGAAACTGCTCTGTGTTCTGTTAATTCATCTCACAGAGTTACATCTTTCCCTTCAAGAAGCCTTTCGCTAAGGCTGTTCTTGTGGAATTGGCAAAGGGATATTTGGAAGCCCATAGAGGGCTATGGTGAAAAAGGAAATATCTTCCGTTCAAAACTGGAAAGAAGCTTTCTGAGAAACTGCTCTGTGTCCTGTTGATTCATCTCACAGAGTTACATCTTTCCCTTCAAGAAGCCTTTCGCTAAGGCTGTTCTTGTGGAATTGGCAAAGGGATATTTGGAAGCCCATAGAGGGCTATGGTGAAAAAGGAAATATCTTCCGTTCAAAACTGGAAAGAAGCTTTCTGAGAAACTGCTCTGTGTTCTGTTAATTCATCTCACAGAGTTACATCTTTCCCTTCAAGAAGCCTTTCGCTAAGGCTGTTCTTGTGGGATTGGCAAAGGGATATTTGGAAGCCCATAGAGGGCTATGGTGAAAAAGGAAATATCATCCGTTCAAAACTGGAAAGAAGCTTTCTGAGAAACTGCTCTGTTTTCTGTTAATTCATCTCACAGAGTTACATCTTTCCCTTCAAGAAGCCTTTCGCTAAGGCTGTTCTTGTGGAATTGGCAAAGGGATATTTGGAAGCCCATAGAGGGCTATGGTGAAAAAGGAAATATCCTCCGTTCAAAACTGGAGAGAAGCTTTGTGAGAAACTGCTCTGTGTTCTGTTAATTCATCTCACAGAGTTACATCTTTCCCTTCAAGAAGCCTTTCGCTAAGGCTGTTCTTGTGGAATTGGCAAAGGGATATTTGGAAGCCCATAGAGGGCTATGGTGAAAAAGGAAATGTCTTCCGTTCAAAACTGGAAAGAAGCTTTCTGAGAAACTGCTCTGTGTTCTGTTAATTCATCTCACGGAGTTACATCTTTCCCTTCTAGAAGTCTTTGGCTAGGCTGTTCTTGTGGAATTGGCAAAGGGATATTTGGAAGCCCATAGAGGGCTATGGTGAAAAAGGAAATATCTTCCGTTCAAAACTGGAAAGAAGGTTTCTGAGAAACTGCTCTGTGTTCTGTTAATTCAACTCACAGAGTTACATCTTTCCCTTCAAGAAGCCTTTCGCTAAGGCTGTTCTTGGGGAATTGGCAAAGGGATATTTGGAAGCCCATAGAGGGCTATGGTGAAAAAGGAAATATCTTCCGTTCAAAACTGGAAAGAAGCTTTCTGCGAAACTGCTCTGTGTTCTGTTAATTCATCTCACCGAGTTACATCTTTCCCTTCAAGAAGCCTTTCGCTAAGTCTGTTCTTGTGGAATTGGCAAAGGGATATTTGGAAGCCCATAGAGGGCTATGGTGAAAAAGGAAATATCTTCCGTTCAAAACTGGAATGAAGCTTTCTGAGAAACTGCTCTGTGTTCTGTTAATTCATCTCACAGAGTTACATCTTTCCTTTCAAGAAGCCTTTCGCTAAGGCTGTTCTTGTGGAATTGGCAAAGGGATATTTGGAAGCCCATAGAGGGCTATGGTGAAAAAGGAAATATCTTCCGTTCAAAACTGGAGAGAAGCTTTGTGAGAAACTGCTCTGTGTTCTGTTAATTCATCTCACAGAGTTACATCTTTCCCTTCAAGAAGCCTTTCGCTAAGGCTGTTCTTGTGGAATTGGCAACGGGATATTTGGAAGCCCATAGAGGGCTATGGTGAAAAAGGAAATATCTTCCGTTCAAAACTGGAAAGAAGCTTTCTGAGAAACTGCTCTGTGTCCTGTTGATTCATCTCACAGAGTTACATCTTTCCCTTCAAGAAGCCTTTCGCTAAGGCTGTTCTTGTGGAATTGGCAAAGGGATATTTGGAAGCCCATAGAGGGCTATGGTGAAAAAGGAAATATCTTCCGTTCAAAACTGGAAAGAAGCTTTCTGAGAAACTGCTCTGTGTTCTGTTAATTCATCTCACAGAGTTACATCTTTCCCTTCAAGAAGCCTTTCGCTAAGGCTGTTCTTGTGGGATTGGCAAAGGGATATTTGGAAGCCCATAGAGGGCTATGGTGAAAAAGGAAATATCTTCCGTTCAAAACTGGAAAGAAGCTTTCTGAGAAACTGCTCTGTTTTCTGTTAATTCATCTCACAGAGTTACATCTTTCCCTTCAAGATGCCTTTCGCTTAGGCTGTTCTTGTGGAATTGGCAAAGGATATATGGAAACCCATAGAGGGCTATCTTGAAAAAGGAAATAACTTCCGTTCAAAACTGGAAAGAAGCTTTCTGAGAAACTGCTCTGTGTTCTGTTAATTCATCTCACAGAGTTACATCTTTCCCTTCATTAAGCCTTTCGCTAAGTTTGTTCTTGTGGAATTGGCAAAGGGATATTTGGAAGCCCATAGAGGGCTATGGTGAAAAAGGAAATATCTTCCGATCAAAACTATAAAGAAGCTTTCTGAGAAACTGCTCTGTGTTCTGTTAATTCATCTCACAGAGATACATCTTTCCTTTCAAGAAGCCTTTCGCTAAGGCTGTTCTTGTGGAATTGGCAAAGGGATATTTGGAAGCCCATAGAGGGCTATGGTGAAAAAGGAAATATCTTCCGTTCAAAACTGGAAAGAAGCTTTCTGAGAAACTGCCCTGTGTTCTGTTAATTCATCTCACAGAGTTACATCTTTCCCTTCAAGAAGCCTTTCGCTAAGGCTGTTCTTGTGGAATTGGCAAAGGGATATTTGGAAGCCCATAGAGGCCTATGGTGAAAAAGGAAATATCTTCCGTTCAAAACTGGAAAGAAGCTTTCTGAGAAACTGCTCTGTGTTCTGTTAATTCATCTCACAGAGTTACATCTTTCCCTTCAAGATGCCTTTCGCTAAGGCTGTTCTTGTGGAATTGGCAAAGGGATATTTGGAAGCCCATAGAGGGCTATGGTGAAAAAGGAAATATCTTCCGTTCAAAACTGGAAAGAAGCTTTCTGAGAAACTGCTCTGTGTTCTGTTAATTCATCTCACAGAGTTACATCTTTCCCTTCAAGAAGCCTTTCGCTAAGGCTGTTCTTGTGGAATTGGCAAAGGGATATTTGGAAGCCCATAGAGGGCTATGGTGAAAAAGGAAATATGTTCCGTTCAAAACTGGAAAGAAGCTTTCTGAGAAACTGCTCTGTGTTCTGTTAATTCATCTCACAGAGTTACATCTTTCCCTTCAAGAAGCCTTTCGTTAAGGCTGTTCTTGGGGAATTGGCAAAGGGATATTTGGAAGCCCATAGAGGGCTATGGTGAAAAAGGAAATATCTTCCGTTCAAAACTGTAAAGAAGCTTTCTGAGAATCTGCTCTGTGTTCTGTTAATTCACCTCACAGAGTTACATCTTTCCCTTCAGGAAGCCTTTCGTTAAGGCTGTTCTTGTGGAATTGGCAAAGGGATATTTGGAAGCCCATAGATGGCTATGGTGAAAAAGGAAATATCTTCCGTTCAAAACTGGAAAGAAGCTTTCTGAGAAACTGCTCTGTGTTCTGTTAATTCATCTCACAGAGTTACATCTTTCCCTTCAAGATGCCTTTCGCTAAGGCTGAATTGGCAAAGGGATATTTGGAAGCCCATAGACGCTAAGGTGAAAAAGGAAATATCTTCCGTTCAAAACTGCAAAGAAGCTTTCTGAGAAACTGCTCTGTGTTCTGTTAATTCATCTCACAGAGTTACATCTTTCCCTTCAAGAAGCCTTTCGCTAAGGCTGTTCTTGGGGAATTGGCAAAGGGATATTTGGAACCCCATAGAGGGCTATGGTGAAAAAGGAAATATCTTCCGTTCAAAACTGGAAAGAAGGTTTCTGAGCAACTGTTCTATGTTCTGTTAATTCATCTCACAGAGTTACATCTTTCCCTTCAAGAAGCCTTTCGCTAAGGCTGTTCTTGTGGAATTGGCAAAGGGATATTTGGAAGCCCATAGAGGGCTATGTTGAAAAAGGAAATATCTTCCGTTCAAAACTGGAAAGAAGCTTTCTGAGAAACTGCTCTGTGTTCTGTTAATTCATCTCACAGAGTTACATCTTTCCCTTCAAGAAGCCTTTCGCTAACGCTGTTCTTGTGGAATTGGCAAAGGGATATTTGGAAGCCCATAGAGGGCTATGGTGAAAAAGGAAATATCTTCCGTTCAAAACTGGAAAGAAGCTTTCTGAGAAAGTGCTCTGTGTTCTGTTAATTCATCTCACAGAGTTACATCTTTCCCTTCAAGAAGCCTTTCGCTAAGGCTGTTCTTGTGGAATTGGCAAAGGGATATTTGGAAGCCCATAGAGGGCTATGGTGAAAAAGGAAATATCTTCCGTTCAAAACTGGAATGAAGCTTTCTGAGAAACTGCTCTGTGTTCTGTTAATTCATCTCACAGAGTTACATCTTTCCTTTCAAGAAGCCTTTCGCTAAGGCTGTTCTTGTGGAATTGGCAAAGGGATATTTGGAAGCCCATAGAGGGCTATGGTGAAAAAGGAAATATCTTCCTTTCAAAACTGGAGAGAAGCTTTGTGAGAAACTGCTCTGTGTTCTGTTAATTCATCTCACAGAGTTACATCTTTCCCTTCAAGAAGCCTTTCGCTAAGGCTGTTCTTGTGGAATTGGCAAAGGGATATTTGGAAGCCCATAGAGGGCTATGGTGAAAAAGGAAATATCTTCCGTTCAAAACTGGAAAGAAGCTTTCTGAGAAACTGCTCTGTGTTCTGTTAATTCATCTCACAGAGTTACATCTTTCCCTTCAAGATGCCTTTCGCTAAGGCTGAATTGGCAAAGGGATATTTGGAAGCCCTTAGAGGGCTATGGTGAAAAAGGAAATATCTTCCGTTCAAAACTGCAAAGAAGCTTTCTGAGAAACTGCTCTGTGTTCTGTTAATTCATCTCACAGAGTTACATCTTTCCCTTCAAGAAGCCTTTCGCTAAGGCTGTTCTTGGGGAATTGGCAAAGGGATATTTGGAATCCCATAGAGGGCTATGGTGAAAAAGGAAATATCTTCCGTTCAAAACAGGAAAGAAGCTTTCTGAGAAAATGTTCTATGTTCTGTTAATTCATCTCACAGAGTTACCTCTTTCCCTTCAAGAAGCCTTTCGCTAAGGCTGTTCTTGTGGAATTGGCAAAGGGATATTTGGAAGCCCATAGAGGGCTATGGTGAAAAAGGAAATATCTTCCGTTCAAAACTGGAAAGAAGCTTTCTGAGAAACTGCTCTGTGTTCTGTTAATTCATCTCACAGAGTTACATCTTTCCCTTCAAGATGCCTTTCGCTAAGGCTGAATTGGCAAAGGGATATTTGGAAGCCCATAGAGGGCTATGGTGAAAAAGGAAACATGTTCCGTTCAAAACTGGAAAGAAGCTTTCTGAGAAACTGCTCTGTGTTCTGTTAATTCATCTCACAGAGTTACATCTTTCCCTTCAAGAAGCCTTTCGCTAAGGCTGTTCTTGTGGAATTGGCAAAGGGATATTTGGAAGCCCATAGAGGGCTATGGTGAAAAAGGAAATATCTTCCGTTCAAAACTGTAAAGAAGCTTTCTAAGAAACTGCTCTGTGTTCTGTTAATTCATCTCACAGAGTTACATCTTTCCCTTCAGATGCCTTTCGCTAAGGCTGTTCTTGTGGAATTGGCAAAGGGATATTTGGAAGCCCTTAGAGGGCTATGGTGAAAAAGGAAATATCTTCCGTTCAAAACTGGAAAGAAGCTTTCTGAGAAACTGCTCTGTGTTCTGTTAATTCATCTCACGGAGTTACATCTTTCCCTTCAGGAAGCCTTTCGCTAAGGCTGTTCTTGTGGAATTGGCTAAGGGATATTTGGAAGCCCATAGAGGGCTATGGTGAAAAAGGAAATATCTTCCGTTCAAAACTGGAAGGAAGCTTTCTGAGAAACTGTTCTATGTTCTGTTAATTCAACTCACAGAGTTACATCTTTCCCTTCAAGAAGCCTTTCGCTAAGGTTGTTCTTGTGGAATTGGCAAAGGGATATTTGGAAGCCCATAGAGGGCTATGGTGAAAAATTAAATATCTTCCGTTCAAAACTGGAAAGAAGCTTTCTGAGAAACTGCTCTGTGTTCTGTTAATTCATCTCACAGAGTTACATCTTTCCCTTCAAGAAGCCTTTCGCTAAGGCTGTTCTTGTGGAATTGGCAAAGGGATATTTGGAAGCCCATAGAGGGCTATGTTGAAAAAGGAAATATCTTCCGTTCAAAACTGGAAAGAAGCTTTCTGAGAAACTGCTCTGTGTTCTGTTAATTCATCTCACAGAGTTACATCTTTCCCTTCAAGAAGCCTTTCGCTAACGCTGTTCTTGTGGAATTGGCAAAGGGATATTTGGAAGCCCATAGAGGGCTATGGTGAAAAAGGAAATATCTTCCGTTCAAAACTGGAAAGAAGCTTTCTCAGAAAGTGCTCTGTGTTCTGTTAATTCATCTCACAGAGTTACATCTTTCCCTTCAAGAAGCCTTTCGCTAAGGCTGTTCTTGTGGAATTGGCAAAGGGATATTTGGAAGCCCATAGAGGGCTATGGTGAAAAAGGAAAGATCTTCCGTTCAAAACTGGAATGAAGCTTTCTGAGAAACTGCTCTGTGTTCTGTTAATTCATCTCACAGAGTTACATCTTTCCTTTCAAGAAGCCTTTCGCTAAGGCTGTTCTTGTGGAATTGGCAAAGGGATATTTGGAAGCCCATAGAGGGCTATGGTGAAAAAGGAAATATCTTCCGTTCAAAACTGGAGAGAAGCTTTTTGAGAAACTGCTCTGTGTTCTGTTAATTCATCTCACAGAGTTACATCTTTCCCTTCAAGAAGCCTTTCGCTAAGGCTGTTCTTGTGGAATTGGCAAAGGGATATTTGGAAGCCCATAGAGGGCTATGGTGAAAAAGGAAATATCTTCCGTTCAAAACTGGAAAGAAGCTTTCTGAGAAACTGCTCTGTGTTCTGTTAATTCATCTCACAGAGTTACATCTTTCCCTTCAAGATGCCTTTCGCTAAGGCTGAATTGGCAAAGGGATATTTGGAAGCCCTTAGAGGGCTATGGTGAAAAAGGAAATATCTTCCGTTCAAAACTGCAAAGAAGCTTTCTGAGAAACTGCTCTGTGTTCTGTTAATTCATCTCACAGAGTTACATCTTTCCCTTCAAGAAGCCTTTCGCTAAGGCTGTTCTTGGGGAATTGGCAAAGGGATATTTGGAATCCCATAGAGGGCTATGGTGAAAAAGGAAATATCTTCCGTTCAAAACAGGAAAGAAGCTTTCTGAGAAAATATTCTATGTTCTGTTAATTCATCTCACAGAGTTACATCTTTCCCTTCAAGAAGCCTTTCGCTAAGGCTGTTCTTGTGGAATTGGCAAAGGGATATTTGGAAGCCCATAGAGGGCTATGGTGAAAAAGGAAATATCTTCCGTTCAAAACTGGAAAGAAGCTTTCTGAGAAACTGCTCTGTGTTCTGTTAATTCATCTCACAGAGTTACATCTTTCCCTTCAAGATGCCTTTCGCTAAGGCTGAATTGGCAAAGGGATATTTGGAAGCCCTTAGAGGGCTATGGTGAAAAAGGAAATATCTTCCGTTCAAAACTGCAAAGAAGCTTTCTGAGAAACTGCTCTGTGTTCTGTTAATTCATCTCACAGAGTTACATCTTTCCCTTCAAGAAGCCTTTCGCTAAGGCTGTTCTTGTGGAATTGGCAAAGGGATATTTGGAAGCCCATAGAGGGCTGTGGTGAAAAAGGAAATACCTTCCGTTCAAAACTGGAAAGAAGCTTTCTGAGAAACTGCTCTGTGTTCTGTTAATTCATCTCACAGAGTTACATCTTTCCCTTCAAGAAGCCTTTCGCTAAGGCTGTTCTTGTGGAATTGGCAAAGGGATATTTGGAAGCCCATAGAGGACTATGGTGAAAATGGAAATAACTTCCGTTCAAAACTGGAAAGAAGCTTTCTGAGAAACTGCTCTGTGTTCTGTTAATTCATCTCACAGAGTTACATCTTTCCCTTCAAGTAGCCTTTCGCTAAGGCTGTTCTTGTGGAATTGGCAAAGGGATATTTGGAAGCCCATAGAGGGCTATGGTGAAAAAGGTAATATCTTCCGTTCAAAACTGGAAAGAAGTTTTTGAGAAACTGCTCTGTGTGCTGTTAATTCATCTCACAGAGTTACATCTTTAACTTCAAGAAGCCTTTCGCTAAGGCTGTTCTTGTGGAATTGGCAAAGGGATATTTGGAAGCCCATAGAGGGCTATGGTGAAAAAGGAAATATCTTCCGTTCAAAACTGGAAAGAAGCTTTCTGAGAAACTGCTCTGTGTTCTGTTAATTCATCTCACAGAGTTACATCTTTCCCTTCAAGAAACCTTTCGCTAAGGCTGTTCTTGTGGAATTGGCAAAGGGATATTTGGAAACCCATAGAGGGCTATGGTGAAAAAGGAAATATGTTCCGTTCAAAACTGGAAAGAAGCTTTCTGAGAAACTGCTCTGTGTTCTGTTAATTCATCTCACAGAGTTACATCTTTCCCTTCAAGAAGCCTTTCGCTAAGGCTGTTCTTGTGGAATTGGCAAAGGGATATTTGGAAGCCCATAGAGGGCTATGGTGAAAAAGGAAATATCTTCCGTTCAAAAGTGGAAAGAAGCTTTCTGAGAAACGGCTCTGTGTTCTGTTAATTCATCTCACAGAGTTACATCTTTCCCTTCAAGAAGCCTTTCGCTAAGGCTGTTCTTGTGGAATTGGCAAAGGGATATTTTTAAGCCCATAGAGGGCTATGGTGAAAAAGGAAATATCTTCCGTTCAAAACTGGAAAGAAGCTTTCTGAGAAACTGCTCTGTGTTCTGTTAATTCATCTCACAGAGTTACATCTTTCCCTTCAAGAAGCCTTTCGCTAACGCTGTTATTGTGGAATTGGCAAAGGGATATTTGGAAGCCCATAGAGGGCTATGGTGAAAAAGGAAACATGTTCCGTTCAAAACTGGAAAGAAGCTTTCTGAGAAACTGCTCTGTGTTCTGTTAATTCATCTCACAGAGTTACATCTTTCCCTTCAAGAAGCCTTTCGCTAAGGCTGTTCTTGTGGAATTGGCAAAGGGATATTTGGAAGCCCATAGAGGGCTATGGTGAAAAAGGAAATATCTTCCGTTCAAAACTGTAAAGAAGCTTTCTAAGAAACTGCTCTGTGTTCTGTTAATTCATCTCACAGAGTTACATCTTTCCCTTCAGATGCCTTTCGCTAAGGCTGTTCTTGTGGAATTGGCAAAGGGATATTTGGAAGCCCTTAGAGGGCTATGGTGAAAAAGGAAATATCTTCCGTTCAAAACTGGAAAGAAGCTTTCTGAGAAACTGCTCTGTGTTCTGTTAATTCATCTCACGGAGTTACATCTTTCCCTTCAGGAAGCCTTTCGCTAAGGCTGTTCTTGTGGAATTGGCTAAGGGATATTTGGAAGCCCATAGAGGGCTATGGTGAAAAAGGAAATATCTTCCGTTCAAAACTGGAAGGAAGCTTTCTGAGAAACTGTTCTATGTTCTGTTAATTCAACTCACAGAGTTACATCTTTCCCTTCAAGAAGCCTTTCGCTAAGGTTGTTCTTGTGGAATTGGCAAAGGGATATTTGGAAGCCCATAGAGGGCTATGGTGAAAAATTAAATATCTTCCGTTCAAAACTGGAAAGAAGCTTTCTGAGAAACTGCTCTGTGTTCTGTTAATTCATCTCACAGAGTTACATCTTTCCCTTCAAGAAGCCTTTCGCTAAGGCTGTTCTTGTGGAATTGGCAAAGGGATATTTGGAAGCCCATAGAGGGCTATGGTGAAAAAGGAATATCTTCCGTTCAAAATTGGAAAGAAGCTTTCTGAGAAACTGCTCTGTCTTCTGTTAATTGATCTCACAAAGTTACATCTTTCCCTTCAGGAAGCCTTTCGCTAAGGCTGTTCTTGTGGAATTGGCTAAGGGATATTTGGAAGCCCTTAGAGGGCTATGGTGAAAAAGGAAATATCTTCCGTTCAAAACTGGAAGGAACCTTTCTGAGAAACTGTTCTATGTTCTCTTAATTCATCTCACAGAGTTACATCTTTCCCTTCAAGAAGCCTTTCGCTAAGGCTGTTCTTGTGGAATTGGCAAAGGGATATTTGGAAGCCCATAGAGGGCTATGGTGAAAAAGGAAATATCTTCCGTTCAAAACTGGAAAGAAGCTTTCTGAGAAACTGCTCTGTGTTCTGTTAATTCATCTCACAGAGTTACATCTTTCCCTTCAAGAAGACTTTCGCTAAGGCTGTTCTTGTGGAATTGGCAAAGGGATATTTGGAAGCCCATAGAGGGCTATGGTGAAAAAGGAAATATCTTCCGTTGAAAAGTGGAAAGAAGCTTTCTGAAAAACGGCTCTGTGTTCTGTTAATTCATCTCACAGAGTTACATCTTTCCCTTCAAGAAGCCTTTCGCTAAGGCTGTTCTTGTGGAATTGGCAAAGGGATATTTTTAAGCCCATAGAGGGCTATGGTGAAAAAGGAAATATCTTCCGTTCAAAACTGGAAAGAAGCTTTCTGAGAAACTGCCCTGTGTTCTGTTAATTCATCTCACAGAGTTACATCTTTCCCTTCAAGAAGCCTTTCGCTAAGGCTGTTCTTGTGGAATTGGCAAAGGGATATTTGGAAGCCCATAGAGGCCTATGGTGAAAAAGGAAATATCTTCCGTTCAAAACTGGAAAGAAGCTTTCTGAGAAACTGCTCTGTGTTCTGTTAATTCATCTCACAGAGTTACATCTTTCCCTTCAAGATGCCTTTCGCTAAGGCTGTTCTTGTGGAATTGGCAAAAGGATATTTGGAAGCCCATAGAGGGCTATGGTGAAAAAGGAATATCTTCCGTTCAAAATTGGAAAGAAGCTTTCTGAGAAACTGCTCTGTGTTCTGTTAATTCATCTCACAAAGTTACATCTTTCCCTTCAGGAAGCCTTTCGCTAAGGCTGTTCTTGTGGAATTGGCAAAGGGATATATGGAAACCCATAGAGGGCTATGGTGAAAAAGGAAATATCTTCCGTTCAAAACTGGAAAGAAGCTTTCTGAGAAACTGCTCTGTGTTCTGTTAATTCATCTCACAGAGTTACATCTTTCCCTTCATTAAGCCTTTCGCTAAGTTTGTTCTTGTGGAATTGGCAAAGGGATATTTGGAAGCCCATAGAGGGCTATGGTGAAAAAGGAAATATCTTCCGATCAAAACTGTAAAGAAGCTTTCTGAGAAACTGTTCTATGTTCTGTTAATTCATCTCACAGAGTTACATCTTTCCCTTCAAGAAGCCTTTCGCTAAGGCTGTTCTTGTGGAATTGGCAAAGGGATATTTGGAAGCCCATAGAGGGCTATGGTGAAGAAGGAAATATCTTCCGTTCAAAACTGGAAAGAAGCCTTCTGAGAAACTGCTCTGTGTTCTGTTAATTCATCTCACAGAGTTACATCTTTCCCTTCAAGAAGCCTTTCGCTAAGGCTGTTCTTGTGGAATTGGCAAAGGGATATTTGGAAGCCCATAGAGGGCTATGGTGAAAAAGGAAATATCTTCCGTTCAAAACTGGAAAGAAGCTTTCTGAGAAACTGCTCTGTGTTCTGTTAATTCATCTCACAGAGTTACATCTTTCCCTTCAAGAAGCCTTTCGTTAAGGCTGTTCTTGTGGAATTGGCAAAGGGATATTTGGAAGCCCATAGAGGGCTATGGTGAAAAAGGAAATATCTTCCGTTCAAAACTGGAAAGAAGCTTTCTGAGAAACTGCTCTGTGTTCTGTTAATTCATCTCACAGAGTTACATGTTTACCTTGAAGAAGCCTTTCGCTAAGGCTGTTCTTGTGGAATTGGCAAAGGGATATTTGGAAGCCCATAGAGGGCTATGGTGAAAAAGGAAATATCTTCCGTTCAAAACTGGAAAGAAGCTTTCTGAGAAACTGCTCTGTGTTCTGTAAATTCATCTCACAGAGTTACATCTTTCCCTTCAAGAAGCCTTTCGCTAAGGCTGTTCTTGTGGAATTGGCAAAGGGATATTTGGAAGCCCATAGAGGGCTATGGTGAAAAAGGAAATATCTTCCGTTCAAAACTGGAAAGAAGCTTTCTGAGAAACTGCTCTGTGTTCTGTTAATTCATCTCACAGAGTTACATCTTTCCCTTCAAGAAGCCTTTCGCTAAGGCTGTTCTTGTGGAATTGGCAAAGGGATATTTGGAAGCCCATAGAGGGCTATGGTGAAAAAGGAAATATCTTCCGTTCAAAAGTGGAAAGAAGCTTTCTGAGAAACTGCTCTGTGTTCTGTTACTTCATCTCACAGAGTTACATCTTTCCCTTGAAGAAGCCTTTCGCTAAGGCTGTTCTTGTGGAATTGGCAAAGGGATATTTGGAAGCCCATAGAGGGCTATGGTGAAAAAGGAAATATCTTCCGTTCAAAACTGGAAAGAAGCTTTCTGAGAAACTGCTCTGTGTTCTGTTAATTCAACTCACAGAGTTACATCTTTCCCTTCAAGAAGCCTTTCGCTAAGGCTGTTCTTGGGGAATTGGCAAAGGGATATTTGGAAGCCCATAGAGGGCTATGGTGAAAAAGGAAATATCTTCCGTTCAAAACTGGAAAGAAGCTTTCTGAGAAACTGCTCTGTGTCCTGTTGATTCATCTCACAGAGTTACATCTTTCCCTTCAAGAAGCCTTTCGCTAAGGCTGTTCTTGTGGAATTGGCAAAGGGATATTTGGAAGCCCATAGAGGGCTATGGTGAAAAAGGAAATATCTTCCGTTCAAAACTGGAAAGAAGCTTTCTGAGAAACTGCTCTGTGTTCTGTTAATTCATCTCACAGAGTTACATCTTTCCCTTCAAGAAGCCTTTCGCTAAGGCTGTTCTTGTGGGATTGGCAAAGGGATATTTGGAAGCCCATAGAGGGCTATGGTGAAAAAGGAAATATCATCCGTTCAAAACTGGAAAGAAGCTTTCTGAGAAACTGCTCTGTTTTCTGTTAATTCATCTCACAGAGTTACATCTTTCCCTTCAAGAAGCCTTTCGCTAAGGCTGTTCTTGTGGAATTGGCAAAGGGATATTTGGAAGCCCATAGAGGGCTATGGTGAAAAAGGAAATATCTTCCGTTCAAAACTGGAGAGAAGCTTTGTGAGAAACTGCTCTGTGTTCTGTTAATTCATCTCACAGAGTTACATCTTTCCCTTCAAGAAGCCTTTCGCTAAGGCTGTTCTTGTGGAATTGGCAAAGGGATATTTGGAAGCCCATAGAGGGCTATGGTGAAAAAGGAAATGTCTTCCGTTCAAAACTGGAAAGAAGCTTTCTGAGAAACTGCTCTGTGTTCTGTTAATTCATCTCACGGAGTTACATCTTTCCCTTCTAGAAGTCTTTGGCTAGGCTGTTCTTGTGGAATTGGCAAAGGGATATTTGGAAGCCCATAGAGGGCTATGGTGAAAAAGGAAATATCTTCCGTTCAAAACTGGAAAGAAGGTTTCTGAGAAACTGCTCTGTGTTCTGTTAATTCAACTCACAGAGTTACATCTTTCCCTTCAAGAAGCCTTTCGCTAAGGCTGTTCTTGGGGAATTGGCAAAGGGATATTTGGAAGCCCATAGAGGGCTATGGTGAAAAAGGAAATATCTTCCGTTCAAAACTGGAAAGAAGCTTTCTGCGAAACTGCTCTGTGTTCTGTTAATTCATCTCACCGAGTTACATCTTTCCCTTCAAGAAGCCTTTCGCTAAGTCTGTTCTTGTGGAATTGGCAAAGGGATATTTGGAAGCCCATAGAGGGCTATGGTGAAAAAGGAAATATCTTCCGTTCAAAACTGGAATGAAGCTTTCTGAGAAACTGCTCTGTGTTCTGTTAATTCATCTCACAGAGTTACATCTTTCCTTTCAAGAAGCCTTTCGCTAAGGCTGTTCTTGTGGAATTGGCAAAGGGATATTTGGAAGCCCATAGAGGGCTATGGTGAAAAAGGAAATATCTTCCGTTCAAAACTGGAGAGAAGCTTTGTGAGAAACTGCTCTGTGTTCTGTTAATTCATCTCACAGAGTTACATCTTTCCCTTCAAGAAGCCTTTCGCTAAGGCTGTTCTTGTGGAATTGGCAAAGGGATATTTGGAAGCCCATAGAGGGCTATGGTGAAAAAGGAAATATCTTCCGTTCAAAACTGGAAAGAAGCTTTCTGAGAAACTGCTCTGTGTACTGTTAATTCATCTCACAGAGTTACATCTTTCCCTTCAAGAAGCCTTTCGCTAAGGCTGTTCTTGTGGGATTGGCAAAGGGATATTTGGAAGCCCATAGAGGGCTATGGTGAAAAAGGAAATATCTTCCGTTCAAAACTGGAAAGAAGCTTTCTGAGAAACTGCTCTGTTTTCTGTTAATTCATCTCACAGAGTTACATCTTTCCCTTCAAGATGCCTTTCGCTTAGGCTGTTCTTGTGGAATTGGCAAAGGGATATATGGAAACCCATAGAGGGCTATGGTGAAAAAGGAAATATCTTCCGTTCAAAACTGGAAAGAATCTTTCTGAGAAACTGCTCTGTGTTCTGTTAATTCATCTCACAGAGTTACATCTTTCCCTTCATTAAGCCTTTCGCTAAGTTTGTTCTTGTGGAATTGGCAAAGGGATATTTGGAAGCCCATAGAGGGCTATGGTGAAAAAGGAAATATCTTCCGATCAAAACTATAAAGAAGCTTTCTGAGAAACTGTTCTATGTTCTGTTAATTCATCTCACAGAGTTACATCTTTCCCTTCAAGAAGCGTTTCGCTAAGGCTGTTCTTGTGGAATTGGCAAAGGGATATTTGGAAGCCCATAGAGGGCTATGGTGAAAAAGGAAATATCTTCCGTTCAAAACTGGAAAGAAGCCTTCTGAGAAACTGCTCTGTGTTCTGTTAATTCATCTCACAGAGTTACATCTTTCCCTTCAAGAAGCCTTTCGCTAAGGCTGTTCTTGTGGAATTGGCAAAGGGATATTTGGAAGCCCATAGAGGGCTATGGTGAAAAAGGAAATATCTTCCGTTCAAAACTGGAAAGAAGCTTTCTGAGAAACTGCTCTGTGTTCTGTTAATTCATCTCACAGAGTTACATCTTTCCCTTCAAGAAGCCTTTCGTTAAGGCTGTTCTTGTGGAATTGGCAAAGGGATATTTGGAAGCCCATAGAGGGCTATGGTGAAAAAGGAAATATCTTCCGTTCAAAACTGGAAAGAAGCTTTCTGAGAAACTGCTCTGTGTTCTGTTAATTCATCTCACAGAGTTACATGTTTCCCTTGAAGAAGCCTTTCGCTAAGGCTGTTCTTGTGGAATTGGCAAAGGGATATTTTGAAGCCCATAGAGGGCTATGGTGAAAAAGGAAATATCTTCCGTTCAAAACTGGAAAGAAGCTTTCTGAGAAACTGCTCTGTGTTCTGTAAATTCATCTCACAGAGTTACATCTTTCCCTTCAAGAAGCCTTTCGCTAAGGCTGTTCTTGTGGAATTGGCAAAGGGATATTTGGAAGCCCATAGAGGGCTATGGTGAAAAAGGAAATATCTTCCGTTCAAAACTGGAAAGAAGCTTTCTGAGAAACTGCTCTGTGTTCTGTTAATTCATCTCACAGAGTTACATCTTTCCCTTCAAGAAGCCTTTCGCTAAGGCTGTTCTTGTGGAATTGGCAAAGGGATATTTGGAAGCCCATAGAGGGCTATGGTGAAAAAGGAAATATCTTCCGTTCAAAAGTGGAAAGAAGCTTTCTGAGAAACTGCTCTGTGTTCTGTTAGTTCATCTCACAGAGTTACATCTTTCCCTTGAAGAAGCCTTTCGCTAAGGCTGTTCTTGTGGAATTGGCAAAGGGATATTTGGAAGCCCATAGAGGGCTATGGTGAAAAAGGAAATATCTTCCGTTCAAAACTGGAAAGAAGCTTTCTGAGAAACTGCTCTGTGTTCTGTTAATTCATCTCACAGAGTTGCATCTTTCCCTTCAAGAAGCTTTTCGCTAAGGCTGTTCTTGTGGAATTGGCAAAGGGATATTTGGAAGCCCATAGAGGGCTGTGGTGAAAAAGGAAATACCTTCCGGTCAAAACTGGAAAGAAGCTTTCTGAGAAACTGCTCTGTGTTCTGTTAATTCATCTCACAGAGATACATCTTTCCTTTCAAGAAGCCTTTCGCTAAGGCTGTTCTTGTGGAATTGGCAAAGGGATATTTGGAAGCCCATAGAGGGCTATGGTGAAAAAGGAAATATCTTCCGTTCAAAACTGGAAAGAAGCTTTCTGAGAAACTGCCCTGTGTTCTGTTAATTCATCTCACAGAGTTACATCTTTCCCTTCAAGAAGCCTTTCGCTAAGGCTGTTCTTGTGGAATTGGCAAAGGGATATTTGGAAGCCCATAGAGGCCTATGGTGAAAAAGGAAATATCTTCCGTTCAAAACTGGAAAGAAGCTTTCTGAGAAACTGCTCTGTGTTCTGTTAATTCATCTCACAGAGTTACATCTTTCCCTTCAAGATGCCTTTCGCTAAGGCTGTTCTTGTGGAATTGGCAAAGGGATATTTGGAAGCCCATAGAGGGCTATGGTGAAAAAGGAAATATCTTCCGTTCAAAACTGGAAAGAAGCTTTCTGAGAAACTGCTCTGTGTTCTGTTAATTCATCTCACAGAGTTACATCTTTCCCTTCAAGAAGCCTTTCGCTAAGGCTGTTCTTGTGGAATTGGCAAAGGGATATTTGGAAGCCCATAGAGGGCTATGGTGAAAAAGGAAATATGTTCCGTTCAAAACTGGAAAGAAGCTTTCTGAGAAACTGCTCTGTGTTCTGTTAATTCATCTCACAGAGTTACATCTTTCCCTTCAAGAAGCCTTTCGTTAAGGCTGTTCTTGGGGAATTGGCAAAGGGATATTTGGAAGCCCATAGAGGGCTATGGTGAAAAAGGAAATATCTTCCGTTCAAAACTGTAAAGAAGCTTTCTGAGAATCTGCTCTGTGTTCTGTTAATTCACCTCACAGAGTTACATCTTTCCCTTCAGGAAGCCTTTCGTTAAGGCTGTTCTTGTGGAATTGGCAAAGGGATATTTGGAAGCCCATAGATGGCTATGGTGAAAAAGGAAATATCTTCCGTTCAAAACTGGAAAGAAGCTTTCTGAGAAACTGCTCTGTGTTCTGTTAATTCATCTCACAGAGTTACATCTTTCCCTTCAAGATGCCTTTCGCTAAGGCTGAATTGGCAAAGGGATATTTGGAAGCCCATAGACGCTAAGGTGAAAAAGGAAATATCTTCCGTTCAAAACTGCAAAGAAGCTTTCTGAGAAACTGCTCTGTGTTCTGTTAATTCATCTCACAGAGTTACATCTTTCCCTTCAAGAAGCCTTTCGCTAAGGCTGTTCTTGGGGAATTGGCAAAGGGATATTTGGAACCCCATAGAGGGCTATGGTGAAAAAGGAAATATCTTCCGTTCAAAACTGGAAAGAAGGTTTCTGAGCAACTGTTCTATGTTCTGTTAATTCATCTCACAGAGTTACATCTTTCCCTTCAAGAAGCCTTTCGCTAAGGCTGTTCTTGTGGAATTGGCAAAGGGATATTTGGAAGCCCATAGAGGGCTATGTTGAAAAAGGAAATATCTTCCGTTCAAAACTGGAAAGAAGCTTTCTGAGAAACTGCTCTGTGTTCTGTTAATTCATCTCACAGAGTTACATCTTTCCCTTCAAGAAGCCTTTCGCTAACGCTGTTCTTGTGGAATTGGCAAAGGGATATTTGGAAGCCCATAGAGGGCTATGGTGAAAAAGGAAATATCTTCCGTTCAAAACTGGAAAGAAGCTTTCTGAGAAAGTGCTCTGTGTTCTGTTAATTCATCTCACAGAGTTACATCTTTCCCTTCAAGAAGCCTTTCGCTAAGGCTGTTCTTGTGGAATTGGCAAAGGGATATTTGGAAGCCCATAGAGGGCTATGGTGAAAAAGGAAATATCTTCCGTTCAAAACTGGAATGAAGCTTTCTGAGAAACTGCTCTGTGTTCTGTTAATTCATCTCACAGAGTTACATCTTTCCCTTCAAGAAGCCTTTCGCTAACGCTGTTCTTGTGGAATTGGCAAAGGGATATTTGGAAGCCCATAGAGGGCTATGGTGAAAAAGGAAATATCTTCCGTTCAAAACTGGAAAGAAGCTTTCTGAGAAAGTGCTCTGTGTTCTGTTAATTCATCTCACAGAGTTACATCTTTCCCTTCAAGAAGCCTTTCGCTAAGGCTGTTCTTGTGGAATTGGCAAAGGGATATTTGGAAGCCCATAGAGGGCTATGGTGAAAAAGGAAATATCTTCCGTTCAAAACTGGAATGAAGCTTTCTGAGAAACTGCTCTGTGTTCTGTTAATTCATCTCACAGAGTTACATCTTTCCTTTCAAGAAGCCTTTCGCTAAGGCTGTTCTTGTGGAATTGGCAAAGGGATATTTGGAAGCCCATAGAGGGCTATGGTGAAAAAGGAAATATCTTCCTTTCAAAACTGGAGAGAAGCTTTGTGAGAAACTGCTCTGTGTTCTGTTAATTCATCTCACAGAGTTACATCTTTCCCTTCAAGAAGCCTTTCGCTAAGGCTGTTCTTGTGGAATTGGCAAAGGGATATTTGGAAGCCCATAGAGGGCTATGGTGAAAAAGGAAATATCTTCCGTTCAAAACTGGAAAGAAGCTTTCTGAGAAACTGCTCTGTGTTCTGTTAATTCATCTCACAGAGTTACATCTTTCCCTTCAAGATGCCTTTCGCTAAGGCTGAATTGGCAAAGGGATATTTGGAAGCCCATAGAGGGCTATGGTGAAAAAGGAAATATCTTCCGTTCAAAACTGCAAAGAAGCTTTCTGAGAAACTGCTCTGTGTTCTGTTAATTCATCTCACAGAGTTACATCTTTCCCTTCAAGAAGCCTTTCGCTAAGGCTGTTCTTGGGGAATTGGCAAAGGGATATTTGGAATCCCATAGAGGGCTATGGTGAAAAAGGAAATATCTTCCGTTCAAAACAGGAAAGAAGCTTTCTGAGAAAATGTTCTATGTTCTGTTAATTCATCTCACAGAGTTACATCTTTCCCTTCAAGAAGCCTTTCGCTAAGGCTGTTCTTGTGGAATTGGCAAAGGGATATTTGGAAGCCCATAGAGGGCTATGGTGAAAAAGGAAATATCTTCCGTTCAAAACTGGAAAGAAGCTTTCTGAGAAACTGCTCTGTGTTCTGTTAATTCATCTCACAGAGTTACATCTTTCCCTTCAAGATGCCTTTCGCTAAGGCTGAATTGGCAAAGGGATATTTGGAAGCCCATAGAGGGCTATGGTGAAAAAGGAAACATGTTCCGTTCAAAACTGGAAAGAAGCTTTCTGAGAAACTGCTCTGTGTTCTGTTAATTCATCTCACAGAGTTACATCTTTCCCTTCAAGAAGCCTTTCGCTAAGGCTGTTCTTGTGGAATTGGCTAAGGGATATTTGGAAGCCCATAGAGGGCTATGGTGAAAAAGGAAATATCTTCCGTTCAAAACTGGAAGGAAGCTTTCTGAGAAACTGTTCTATGTTCTGTTAATTCAACTCACAGAGTTACATCTTTCCCTTCAAGAAGCCTTTCGCTAAGGTTGTTCTTGTGGAATTGGCAAAGGGATATTTGGAAGCCCATAGAGGGCTATGGTGAAAAATTAAATATCTTCCGTTCAAAACTGGAAAGAAGCTTTCTGAGAAACTGCTCTGTGTTCTGTTAATTCATCTCACGGAGTTACATCTTTCCCTTCAAGAAGCCTTTCGCTAAGGCTGTTCTTGTGGAATTGGCAAAGGGATATTTGGAAGCCCATAGAGGGCTATGGTGAAAAAGGAAATATCTTCCGTTCAAAACTGGAAAGAAGCTTTCTGAGAAACTGCTCTGTGTTCTGTTAATTCATCTCACAGAGTTACATCTTTCCCTTCAAGAAGCCTTTCGCTAACGCTGTTCTTGTGGAATTGGCAAAGGGATATTTGGAAGCCCATAGAGGGCTATGGTGAAAAAGGAAATATCTTCCGTTCAAAACTGGAAAGAAGCTTTCTCAGAAAGTGCTCTGTGTTCTGTTAATTCATCTCACAGAGTTACATCTTTCCCTTCAAGAAGCCTTTCGCTAAGGCTGTTCTTGTGGAATTGGCAAAGGGATATTTGGAAGCCCATAGAGGGCTATGGTGAAAAAGGAAATATCTTCCGTTCAAAACTGGAATGAAGCTTTCTGAGAAACTGCTCTGTGTTCTGTTAATTCATCTCACAGAGTTACATCTTTCCTTTCAAGAAGCCTTTCGCTAAGGCTGTTCTTGTGGAATTGGCAAAGGGATATTTGGAAGCCCATAGAGGGCTATGGTGAAAAAGGAAATATCTTCCGTTCAAAACTGGAGAGAAGCTTTGTGAGAAACTGCTCTGTGTTCTGTTAATTCATCTCACAGAGTTACATCTTTCCCTTCAAGAAGCCTTTCGCTAAGGCTGTTCTTGTGGAATTGGCAAAGGGATATTTGGAAGCCCATAGAGGGCTATGGTGAAAAAGGAAATATCTTCCGTTCAAAACTGGAAAGAAGCTTTCTGAGAAACTGCTCTGTGTTCTGTTAATTCATCTCACAGAGTTACATCTTTCCCTTCCAGATGCCTTTCGCTAAGGCTGAATTGGCAAAGGGATACTTGGAAGCCCTTAGAGGGCTATGGTGAAAAAGGAAATATCTTCCGTTCAAAACTGCAAAGAAGCTTTCTGAGAAACTGCTCTGTGTTCTGTTAATTCATCTCACAGAGTTACATCTTTCCCTTCAAGAAGCCTTTCGCTAAGGCTGTTCTTGGGGAATTGGCAAAGGGATATTTGGAATCCCATAGAGGGCTATGGTGAAAAAGGAAATATCTTCCGTTCAAAACAGGAAAGAAGCTTTCTGAGAAAATATTCTATATTCTGTTAATTCATCTCACAAAGTTACATCTTTCCCTTCAAGAAGCCTTTCGCTAAGGCTGTTCTTGTGGAATTGGCAAAGGGATATTTGGAAGCCCATAGAGGGCTATGGTGAAAAAGGAAATATCTTCCGTTCAAAACTGGAAAGAAGCTTTCTGAGAAACTGCTCTGTGTTCTGTTAATTCATCTCACAGAGTTACATCTTTCCCTTCAAGATGCCTTTCGCTAAGGCTGAATTGGCAAAGGGATATTTGGAAGCCCTTAGAGGGCTATGGTGAAAAAGGAAATATCTTCCGTTCAAAACTGCAAAGAAGCTTTCTGAGAAACTGCTCTGTGTTCTGTTAATTCATCTCACAGAGTTACATCTTTCCCTTCAAGAAGCCTTTCGCTAAGGCTGTTCTTGTGGAATTGGCAAAGGGATATTTGGAAGCCCATAGAGGGCTGTGGTGAAAAAGGAAATACCTTCCGTTCAAAACTGGAAAGAAGCTCTCTGAGAAACTGCTCTGTGTTCTGTTAATTCATCTCACAGAGTTACATCTTTCCCTTCAAGAAGCCTTTCGCTAAGGCTGTTCTTGTGGAATTGGCAAAGGGATATTTGGAAGCCCATAGAGGGCTATGGTGAAAATGGAAATAACTTCCGTTCAAAACTGGAAAGAAGCTTTCTGAGAAACTGCTCTGTGTTCTGTTAATTCATCTCACAGAGTTACATCTTTCCCTTCAAGTAGCCTTTCGCTAAGGCTGTTCTTGTGGAATTGGCAAAGGGATATTTGGAAGCCCATAGAGGGCTATGGTGAAAAAGGTAATATCTTCCGTTCAAAACTGGAAAGAAGTTTTTGAGAAACTGCTCTGTGTGCTGTTAATTCATCTCACAGAGTTACATCTTTAACTTCAAGAAGCCTTTCGCTAAGGCTGTTCTTGTGGAATTGGCAAAGGGATATTTGGAAGCCCATAGAGGGCTATGGTGAAAAAGGAAATATCTTCCGTTCAAAACTGGAAAGAAGCTTTCTGAGAAACTGCTCTGTGTTCTGTTAATTCATCTCACAGAGTTACATCTTTCCCTTCAAGAAACCTTTCGCTAAGGCTGTTCTTGTGGAATTGGCAAAGGGATATTTGGAAACCCATAGAGGGCTATGGTGAAAAAGGAAATATGTTCCGTTCAAAACTGGAAAGAAGCTTTCTGAGAAACTGCTCTGTGTTCTGTTAATTCATCTCACAGAGTTACATCTTTCCCTTCAAGAAGCCTTTCGCTAAGGCTGTTCTTGTGGAATTGGCAAAGGGATATTTGGAAGCCCATAGAGGGCTATGGTGAAAAAGGAAATATCTTCCGTTCAAAAGTGGAAAGAAGCTTTCTGAGAAACGGCTCTGTGTTCTGTTAATTCATCTCACAGAGTTACATCTTTCCCTTCAAGAAGCCTTTCGCTAAGGCTGTTCTTGTGGAATTGGCAAAGGGATATTTTTAAGCCCATAGAGGGCTATGGTGAAAAAGGAAATATCTTCCGTTCAAAACTGGAAAGAAGCTTTCTGAGAAACTGCTCTGTGTTCTGTTAATTCATCTCACAGAGTTACATCTTTCCCTTCAAGAAGCCTTTCGCTAACGCTGTTATTGTGGAATTGGCAAAGGGATATTTGGAAGCCCATAGAGGGCTATGGTGAAAAAGGAAACATGTTCCGTTCAAAACTGGAAAGAAGCTTTCTGAGAAACTGCTCTGTGTTCTGTTAATTCATCTCACAGAGTTACATCTTTCCCTTCAAGAAGCCTTTCGCTAAGGCTGTTCTTGTGGAATTGGCAAAGGGATATTTGGAAGCCCATAGAGGGCTATGGTGAAAAAGGAAATATCTTCCGTTCAAAACTGTAAAGAAGCTTTCTAAGAAACTGCTCTGTGTTCTGTTAATTCATCTCACAGAGTTACATCTTTCCCTTCAGATGCCTTTCGCTAAGGCTGTTCTTGTGGAATTGGCAAAGGGATATTTGGAAGCCCTTAGAGGGCTATGGTGAAAAAGGAAATATCTTCCGTTCAAAACTGGAAAGAAGCTTTCTGAGAAACTGCTCTGTGTTCTGTTAATTCATCTCACGGAGTTACATCTTTCCCTTCAAGAAGCCTTTCGCTAAGGCTGTTCTTGTGGAATTGGCAAAGGGATATTTGGAAGCCCATAGAGGGCTATGGTGAAAAAGGAAATATGTTCCGTTCAAAACTGGAAAGAAGCTTTCTGAGAAACTGCTCTGTGTTCTGTTAATTCATCTCACAGAGTTACATCTTTCCCTTCAAGAAGCCTTTCGTTAAGGCTGTTCTTGGGGAATTGGCAAAGGGATATTTGGAAGCCCATAGAGGGCTATGGTGAAAAAGGAAATATCTTCCGTTCAAAACTGTAAAGAAGCTTTCTGAGAAACTGCTCTGTGTTCTGTTAATTCACCTCACAGAGTTACATCTTTCCCTTCAGGAAGCCTTTCGTTAAGGCTGTTCTTGTGGAATTGGCAAAGGGATATTTGGAAGCCCATAGATGGCTATGGTGAAAAAGGAAATATTTTCCTTTCAAAACTGGAAAGAAGCTTTCTGAGAAACTGCTCTGTGTTCTGTTAATTCATCTCACAGAGTTACATCTTTCCCTTCAAGATGCCTTTCGCTAAGGCTGAATTGGCAAAGGGATATTTGGAAGCCCATAGAGGGCTATGGTGAAAAAGGAAATATCTTCCGTTCAAAACTGCAAAGAAGCTTTCTGAGAAACTGCTCTGTGTTCTGTTAATTCATCTCACAGAGTTACATCTTTCCCTTCAAGAAGCCTTTCGCTAAGGCTGTTCTTGGGGAATTGGCAAAGGGATATTTGGAAGCCCATAGAGGGCTATGGTGAAAAAGGAAATATCTTCCGTTCAAAACTGGAAAGAAGCTTTCTGAGAAACTGCTCTGTGTTCTGTTAATTCATCTCACGGAGTTACATCTTTCCCTTCTAGAAGTCTTTGGCTAGGCTGTTCTTGTGGAATTGGCAAAGGGATATTTGGAAGCCCATAGAGGGCTATGGTGAAAAAGGAAATATCTTCCGTTCAAAACTGGAAAGAAGGTTTCTGAGAAACTGCTCTGTTTTCTGTTAATTCAACTCACAGAGTTACATCTTTCCCTTCAAGAAGCCTTTCGCTAAGGCTGTTCTTGGGGAATTGGCAAAGGGATATTTGGAAGCCCATAGAGGGCTATGGTGAAAAAGGAAATATCTTCCGTTCAAAACTGGAAAGAAGCTTTCTGAGAAACTGCTCTGTGTTCTGTTAATTCATCTCACCGAGTTACATCTTTCCCTTCAAGAAGCCTTTCGCTAAGTCTGTTCTTGTGGAATTGGCAAAGGGATATTTGGAAGCCCATAGAGGGCTATGGTGAAAAAGGAAATATCTTCCGTTCAAAACTGGAATGAAGCTTTCTGAGAAACTGCTCTGTGTTCTGTTAATTCATCTCACAGAGTTACATCTTTCCTTTCAAGAAGCCTTTCGCTAAGGCTGTTCTTGTGGAATTGGCAAAGGGATATTTGGAAGCCCATAGAGGGCTATGGTGAAAAAGGAAATATCTTCCGTTCAAAACTGGAGAGAAGCTTTGTGAGAAACTGCTCTGTGTTCTGTTAATTCATCTCACAGAGTTACATCTTTCCCTTCAAGAAGCCTTTCGCTAAGGCTGTTCTTGTGGAATTGGCAAAGGGATATTTGGAAGCCCATAGAGGGCTATGGTGAAAAAGGAAATATCTTCCGTTCAAAACTGGAAAGAAGCTTTCTGAGAAACTGCTCTGTGTTCTGTTAATTCATCTCACAGAGTTACATCTTTCCCTTCAAGATGCCTTTCGCTAAGGCTGAATTGGCAAAGGGATATTTGGAAGCCCTTAGAGGGCTATGGTGAAAAAGGAAATATCTTCCGTTCAAAACTGCAAAGAAGCTTTCTGAGAAACTGCTCTGTGTTCTGTTAATTCATCTCACAGAGTTACATCTTTCCCTTCAAGAAGCCTTTCGCTAAGGCTGTTCTTGGGGAATTGGCAAAGGGATATTTGGAACCCCATAGAGGGCTATGGTGAAAAAGGAAATATCTTCCGTTCAAAACAGGAAAGAAGCTTTCTGAGAAAATGTTCTATGTTCTGTTAATTCATCTCAAAGAGTTACATCTTTCCCTTCAAGAAGCCTTTCGCTAAGGCTGTTCTTGTGGAATTGGCAAAGGGATATTTGGAAGCCCATAGAGGGCTATGGTGAAAAAGGAAATATCTTCCGTTCAAAACTGGAAAGAAGCTTTCTGAGAAACTGCTCTGTGTTCTGTTAATTCATCTCACAGAGTTACATCTTTCCCTTCAAGATGACTTTCGCTAAGGCTGAATTGGCAAAGGGATATTTGGAAGCCCTTAGAGGGCTATGGTGAAAAAGGAAATATCTTCCGTTCAAAACTGCAAAGAAGCTTTCTGAGAAACTGCTCTGTGTTCTGTTAATTCATCTCACAGAGTTACATCTTTCCCTTCAAGAAGCCTTTCGCTAAGGCTGTTCTTGTGGAATTGGCAAAGGGATATTTGGAAGCCCATAGAGGGCTGTGGTGAAAAAGGAAATACCTTCCGTTCAAAACTGGAAAGAAGCTTTCTGAGAAACTGCTCTGTGTTCTGTTAATTCATCTCACAGAGTTACATCTTTCCCTTCAAGAAGCCTTTCGCTAAGGCTGTTCTTGTGGAATTGGCAAAGGTATATTTGGAAGCCCATAGAGGTCTATGGTGAAAATGGAAATAACTTCCGTTCAAAACTGGAAAGAAGCTTTCTGAGAAACTGCTCTGTGTTCTGTTAATTCATCTCACAGAGTTACATCTTTCCCTTCAAGTAGCCTTTCGCTAAGGCTGTTCTTGTGGAATTGGCAAAGGGATATTTGGAAGCCCATAGAGGGCTATGGTGAAAAAGGTAATATCTTCCGTTCAAAACTGGAAAGAAGTTTTTGAGAAACTGCTCTGTGTGCTGTTAATTCATCTCACAGAGTTACATCTTTAACTTCAAGAAGCCTTTCGCTAAGGCTGTTCTTGTGGAATTGGCAAAGGGATATTTGGAAGCCCATAGAGGGCTATGGTGAAAAAGGAAATATCTTCCGTTCAAAACTGGAAAGAAGCTTTCTGAGAAACTGCTCTGTGTTCTGTTAATTCATCTCACAGAGTTACATCTTTCCCTTCAAGAAACCTTTCGCTAAGGCTGTTCTTGTGGAATTGGCAAAGGGATATTTGGAAACCCATAGAGGGCTATGGTGAAAAAGGAAATATGTTCCGTTCAAAACTGGAAAGAAGCTTTCTGAGAAACTGCTCTGTGTTCTGTTAATTCATCTCACAGAGTTACATCTTTCCCTTCAAGAAGCCTTTCGCTAAGGCTGTTCTTGTGGAATTGGCAAAGGGATATTTTGAAGCCCATAGAGGGCTATGGTGAAAAAGGAAATATCTTCCGTTCAAAAGTGGAAAGAAGCTTTCTGAGAAACGGCTCTGTGTTCTGTTAATTCATCTCACAGAGTTACATCTTTCCCTTCAAGAAGCCTTTCGCTAAGGCTGTTCTTGTGGAATTGGCAAAGGGATATTTTTAAGCCCATAGAGGGCTATGGTGAAAAAGGAAATATCTTCCGTTCAAAACTGGAAAGAAGCTTTCTGAGAAACTGCTCTGTGTTCTGTTAATTCATCTCACAGAGTTACATCTTTCCCTTCAAGAAGCCTTTCGCTAACGCTGTTCTTGTGGAATTGGCAAAGGGATATTTGGAAGCCCATAGAGGGCTATGGTGAAAAAGGAAACATGTTCCGTTCAAAACTGGAAAGAAGCTTTCTGAGAAACTGCTCTGTGTTCTGTTAATTCATCTCACAGAGTTACATCTTTCCCTTCAAGAAGCCTTTCGCTAAGGCTGTTCTTGTGGAATTGGCAAAGGGATATTTGGAAGCCCATAGAGGGCTATGGTGAAAAAGGAAATATCTTCCGTTCAAAACTGTAAAGAAGCTTTCTAAGAAACTGCTCTGTGTTCTGATAATTCATCTCACAGAGTTACATCTTTCCCTTCAGATGCCTTTCGCTAAGGCTGTTCTTGTGGAATTGGCAAAGGGATATTTGGAAGCCCTTAGAGGGCTATGGTGAAAAAGGAAATATCTTCCGTTCAAAACTGGAAAGAACCTTTCTGAGAAACTGCTCTGTGTTCTGTTAATTCATCTCACGGAGTTACATCTTTCCCTTCAGGAAGCCTTTCGCTAAGGCTGTTCTTGTGGAATTGGCAAAGGGATATTTGGAAGCCCATAGAGGGCTATGGTGAAAAAGGAACTATCTTCCGTTCAAAACTGGAAGGAAGCTTTCTGAGAAACTGTTCTATGTTCTGTTAATTCAACTCACAGAGTTACATCTTTCCCTTCAAGAAGCCTTTCGCTAAGGCTGTTCTTGTGGAATTGGCAAAGGGATATTTGGAAGCCCATAGAGGGCTATGGTGAAAAAGGAAATATCTTCCGTTCAAAACTGGAAAGAAGCTTTCTGAGAAACTGCTCTGTGTTCTGTTAATTCATCTCACAGAGTTATATCTTTAACTTCAAGAAGCCTTTCGCTAAGGCTGTTCTTGTGGAATTGGCAAAGGGATATTTGGAAGCCCATAGAGGGCTATGGTGAAAAAGGAAATATCTTCCGTTCAAAACTGGAAAGAAGCTTTCTGAGAAACTGCTCTGTGTTCTGTTAATTCATCTCACAGAGTTACATCTTTCCCTTCAAGATGCCTTTCGCTAAGGCTGTTCTTGTGGAATTGGCAAAAGGATATTTGGAAGCCCATAGAGGGCTATGGTGAAAAAGGAATATCTTCCGTTCAAAATTGGAAAGAAGCTTTCTGAGAAACTGCTCTGTGTTCTGTTAATTCATCTCACAAAGTTACATCTTTCCCTTCAGGAAGCCTTTCGCTAAGGCTGTTCTTGTGGAATTGGCAAAGGGATATATGGAAACCCATAGAGGGCTATGGTGAAAAAGGAAATATCTTCCGTTCAAAACTGGAAAGAAGCTTTCTGAGAAACTGCTCTGTGTTCTGTTAATTCATCTCACAGAGTTACATCTTTCCCTTCATTAAGCCTTTCGCTAAGTTTGTTCTTGTGGAATTGGCAAAGGGATATTTGGAAGCCCATAGAGGGCTATGGTGAAAAAGGAAATATCTTCCGATCAAAACTGTAAAGAAGCTTTCTGAGAAACTGTTCTATGTTCTGTTAATTCATCTCACAGAGTTACATCTTTCCCTTCAAGAAGCCTTTCGCTAAGGCTGTTCTTGTGGAATTGGCAAAGGGATATTTGGAAGCTCATAGAGGGCTATGGTGAAGAAGGAAATATCTTCCGTTCAAAACTGGAAAGAAGCCTTCTGAGAAACTGCTCTGTGTTCTGTTAATTCATCTCACAGAGTTACATCTTTCCCTTCAAGAAGCCTTTCGCTAAGGCTGTTCTTGTGGAATTGGCAAAGGGATATTTGGAAGCCCATAGAGGGCTATGGTGAAAAAGGAAATATCTTCCGTTCAAAACTGGAAAGAAGCTTTCTGAGAAACTGCTCTGTGTTCTGTTAATTCATCTCACAGAGTTACATCTTTCCCTTCAAGAAGCCTTTCGTTAAGGCTGTTCTTGTGGAATTGGCAAAGGGATATTTGGAAGCCCATAGAGGGCTATGGTGAAAAAGGAAATATCTTCCGTTCAAAACTGGAAAGAAGCTTTCTGAGAAACTGCTCTGTGTTCTGTTAATTCATCTCACAGAGTTACATGTTTACCTTGAAGAAGCCTTTCGCTAAGGCTGTTCTTGTGGAATTGGCAAAGGGATATTTGGAAGCCCATAGAGGGCTATGGTGAAAAAGGAAATATCTTCCGTTCAAAACTGGAAAGAAGCTTTCTGAGAAACTGCTCTGTGTTCTGTAAATTCATCTCACAGAGTTACATCTTTCCCTTCAAGAAGCCTTTCGCTAAGGCTGTTCTTGTGGAATTGGCAAAGGGATATTTGGAAGCCCATAGAGGGCTATGGTGAAAAAGGAAATATCTTCCGTTCAAAACTGGAAAGAAGCTTTCTGAGAAACTGCTCTGTGTTCTGTTAATTCATCTCACAGAGTTACATCTTTCCCTTCAAGAAGCCTTTCGCTAAGGCTGTTCTTGTGGAATTGGCAAAGGGATATTTGGAAGCCCATAGAGGGCTATGGTGAAAAAGGAAATATCTTCCGTTCAAAAGTGGAAAGAAGCTTTCTGAGAAACTGCTCTGTGTTCTGTTACTTCATCTCACAGAGTTACATCTTTCCCTTGAAGAAGCCTTTCGCTACGGCTGTTCTTGTGGAATTGGCAAAGGGATATTTGGAAGCCCATAGAGGGCTATGGTGAAAAAGGAAATATCTTCCGTTCAAAACTGGAAAGAAGCTTTCTGAGAAACTGCTCTTTGTTCTGTTAATTCAACTCACAGAGTTACATCTTTCCCTTCAAGAAGCCTTTCGCTAAGGCTGTTCTTGGGGAATTGGCAAAGGGATATTTGGAAGCCCATAGAGGGCTATGGTGAAAAAGGAAATATCTTCCGTTCAAAACTGGAAAGAAGCTTTCTGAGAAACTGCTCTGTGTCCTGTTGATTCATCTCACAGAGTTACATCTTTCCCTTCAAGAAGCCTTTCGCTAAGGCTGTTCTTGTGGAATTGGCAAAGGGATATTTGGAAGCCCATAGAGGGCTATGGTGAAAAAGGAAATATCTTCCGTTCAAAACTGTAAAGAAGCTTTCTAAGAAACTGCTCTGTGTTCTGATAATTCATCTCACAGAGTTACATCTTTCCCTTCAGATGCCTTTCGCTAAGGCTGTTCTTGTGGAATTGGCAAAGGGATATTTGGAAGCCCTTAGAGGGCTATGGTGAAAAAGGAAATATCTTCCGTTCAAAACTGGAAAGAACCTTTCTGAGAAACTGCTCTGTGTTCTGTTAATTCATCTCACGGAGTTACATCTTTCCCTTCAGGAAGCCTTTCGCTAAGGCTGTTCTTGTGGAATTGGCAAAGGGATATTTGGAAGCCCATAGAGGGCTATGGTGAAAAAGGAACTATCTTCCGTTCAAAACTGGAAGGAAGCTTTCTGAGAAACTGTTCTATGTTCTGTTAATTCAACTCACAGAGTTACATCTTTCCCTTCAAGAAGCCTTTCGCTAAGGCTGTTCTTGTGGAATTGGCAAAGGGATATTTGGAAGCCCATAGAGGGCTATGGTGAAAAAGGAAATATCTTCCGTTCAAAACTGGAAAGAAGCTTTCTGAGAAACTGCTCTGTGTTCTGTTAATTCATCTCACAGAGTTACATCTTTCCCTTCAAGAAGCCTTTCGTTAAGGCTGTTCTTGTGGAATTGGCAAAGGGATATTTGGAAGCCCATAGAGGGCTATGGTGAAAAAGGAAATATCTTCCGTTCAAAACTGGAAAGAAGCTTTCTGAGAAACTGCTCTGTGTTCTGTTAATTCATCTCACAGAGTTACATGTTTACCTTGAAGAAGCCTTTCGCTAAGGCTGTTCTTGTGGAATTGGCAAAGGGATATTTGGAAGCCCATAGAGGGCTATGGTGAAAAAGGAAATATCTTCCGTTCAAAACTGGAAAGAAGCTTTCTGAGAAACTGCTCTGTGTTCTGTTAATTCATCTCACAGAGTTACATCTTTCCCTTCAAGAAGCCTTTCGCTAAGGCTGTTCTTGGGGAATTGGCAAAGGGATATTTGGAATCCCATAGAGGGCTATGGTGAAAAAGGAAATATCTTCCGTTCAAAACAGGAAAGAAGCTTTCTGAGAAAATATTCTATATTCTGTTAATTCATCTCACAAAGTTACATCTTTCCCTTCAAGAAGCCTTTCGCTAAGGCTGTTCTTGTGGAATTGGCAAAGGGATATTTGGAAGCCCATAGAGGGCTATGGTGAAAAAGGAAATATCTTCCGTTCAAAACTGGAAAGAAGCTTTCTGAGAAACTGCTCTGTGTTCTGTTAATTCATCTCACAGAGTTACATCTTTCCCTTCAAGATGCCTTTCGCTAAGGCTGAATTGGCAAAGGGATATTTGGAAGCCCTTAGAGGGCTATGGTGAAAAAGGAAATATCTTCCGTTCAAAACTGCAAAGAAGCTTTCTGAGAAACTGCTCTGTGTTCTGTTAATTCATCTCACAGAGTTACATCTTTCCCTTCAAGAAGCCTTTCGCTAAGGCTGTTCTTGTGGAATTGGCAAAGGGATATTTGGAAGCCCATAGAGGGCTGTGGTGAAAAAGGAAATACCTTCCGTTCAAAACTGGAAAGAAGCTCTCTGAGAAACTGCTCTGTGTTCTGTTAATTCATCTCACAGAGTTACATCTTTCCCTTCAAGAAGCCTTTCGCTAAGGCTGTTCTTGTGGAATTGGCAAAGGGATATTTGGAAGCCCATAGAGGGCTATGGTGAAAATGGAAATAACTTCCGTTCAAAACTGGAAAGAAGCTTTCTGAGAAACTGCTCTGTGTTCTGTTAATTCATCTCACAGAGTTACATCTTTCCCTTCAAGTAGCCTTTCGCTAAGGCTGTTCTTGTGGAATTGGCAAAGGGATATTTGGAAGCCCATAGAGGGCTATGGTGAAAAAGGTAATATCTTCCGTTCAAAACTGGAAAGAAGTTTTTGAGAAACTGCTCTGTGTGCTGTTAATTCATCTCACAGAGTTACATCTTTAACTTCAAGAAGCCTTTCGCTAAGGCTGTTCTTGTGGAATTGGCAAAGGGATATTTGGAAGCCCATAGAGGGCTATGGTGAAAAAGGAAATATCTTCCGTTCAAAACTGGAAAGAAGCTTTCTGAGAAACTGCTCTGTGTTCTGTTAATTCATCTCACAGAGTTACATCTTTCCCTTCAAGAAACCTTTCGCTAAGGCTGTTCTTGTGGAATTGGCAAAGGGATATTTGGAAACCCATAGAGGGCTATGGTGAAAAAGGAAATATGTTCCGTTCAAAACTGGAAAGAAGCTTTCTGAGAAACTGCTCTGTGTTCTGTTAATTCATCTCACAGAGTTACATCTTTCCCTTCAAGAAGCCTTTCGCTAAGGCTGTTCTTGTGGAATTGGCAAAGGGATATTTGGAAGCCCATAGAGGGCTATGGTGAAAAAGGAAATATCTTCCGTTCAAAAGTGGAAAGAAGCTTTCTGAGAAACGGCTCTGTGTTCTGTTAATTCATCTCACAGAGTTACATCTTTCCCTTCAAGAAGCCTTTCGCTAAGGCTGTTCTTGTGGAATTGGCAAAGGGATATTTTTAAGCCCATAGAGGGCTATGGTGAAAAAGGAAATATCTTCCGTTCAAAACTGGAAAGAAGCTTTCTGAGAAACTGCTCTGTGTTCTGTTAATTCATCTCACAGAGTTACATCTTTCCCTTCAAGAAGCCTTTCGCTAACGCTGTTATTGTGGAATTGGCAAAGGGATATTTGGAAGCCCATAGAGGGCTATGGTGAAAAAGGAAACATGTTCCGTTCAAAACTGGAAAGAAGCTTTCTGAGAAACTGCTCTGTGTTCTGTTAATTCATCTCACAGAGTTACATCTTTCCCTTCAAGAAGCCTTTCGCTAAGGCTGTTCTTGTGGAATTGGCAAAGGGATATTTGGAAGCCCATAGAGGGCTATGGTGAAAAAGGAAATATCTTCCGTTCAAAACTGTAAAGAAGCTTTCTAAGAAACTGCTCTGTGTTCTGTTAATTCATCTCACAGAGTTACATCTTTCCCTTCAGATGCCTTTCGCTAAGGCTGTTCTTGTGGAATTGGCAAAGGGATATTTGGAAGCCCTTAGAGGGCTATGGTGAAAAAGGAAATATCTTCCGTTCAAAACTGGAAAGAAGCTTTCTGAGAAACTGCTCTGTGTTCTGTTAATTCATCTCACGGAGTTACATCTTTCCCTTCAAGAAGCCTTTCGCTAAGGCTGTTCTTGTGGAATTGGCAAAGGGATATTTGGAAGCCCATAGAGGGCTATGGTGAAAAAGGAAATATGTTCCGTTCAAAACTGGAAAGAAGCTTTCTGAGAAACTGCTCTGTGTTCTGTTAATTCATCTCACAGAGTTACATCTTTCCCTTCAAGAAGCCTTTCGTTAAGGCTGTTCTTGGGGAATTGGCAAAGGGATATTTGGAAGCCCATAGAGGGCTATGGTGAAAAAGGAAATATCTTCCGTTCAAAACTGTAAAGAAGCTTTCTGAGAAACTGCTCTGTGTTCTGTTAATTCACCTCACAGAGTTACATCTTTCCCTTCAGGAAGCCTTTCGTTAAGGCTGTTCTTGTGGAATTGGCAAAGGGATATTTGGAAGCCCATAGATGGCTATGGTGAAAAAGGAAATATTTTCCTTTCAAAACTGGAAAGAAGCTTTCTGAGAAACTGCTCTGTGTTCTGTTAATTCATCTCACAGAGTTACATCTTTCCCTTCAAGATGCCTTTCGCTAAGGCTGAATTGGCAAAGGGATATTTGGAAGCCCATAGAGGGCTATGGTGAAAAAGGAAATATCTTCCGTTCAAAACTGCAAAGAAGCTTTCTGAGAAACTGCTCTGTGTTCTGTTAATTCATCTCACAGAGTTACATCTTTCCCTTCAAGAAGCCTTTCGCTAAGGCTGTTCTTGGGGAATTGGCAAAGGGATATTTGGAACCACATAGAGGGCTATGGTGAAAAAGGAAATATCTTCCGTTCAAAACTGGAAAGAAGGTTTCTGAGCAACTGTTCTATGTTCTGTTAATTCATCTCACAGAGTTACATCTTTCCCTTCAAGAAGCCTTTCGCTAAGGCTGTTCTTGTGGAATTGGCAAAGGGATATTTGGAAGCCCATAGAGGGCTATGTTGAAAAAGGAAATATCTTCCGTTCAAAACTGGAAAGAAGCTTTCTGAGAAACTGCTCTGTGTTCTGTTAATTCATCTCACAGAGTTAAATCTTTCCCTTGAAGAAGCCTTTCGCTAAGGCTGTTCTTGTGGAATTGGCAAAGGGATATTTGGAAGCCCATAGAGGGCTATGGTGAAAAAGGAAATATCTTCCGTTCAAAACTGGAAAGAAGCTTTCTGAGAAACTGCTCTGTGTTCTGTTAATTCATCTCACAGAGTTACATCTTTCCCTTCAAGATGCCTTTCGCTAAGGCTGTTCTTGTGGAATTGGCAAAGGGATATTTGGAAGCCCATAGAGGGCTATGGTGAAAAAGGAAATATCTTCCGTTCAAAACTGGAAAGAAGCTTTCTGAGAAACTGCTCTGTGTTCTGTTAATTCATCTCACAGAGTTCCATCTTTCCCTTCAGGAAGCCTTTCGCTAAGGCTGTTCTTGTGGAATTGGCAAAGCGATATTTGGAAGCCCATAGAGGGCTATGGTGAAAAAGGAAATATCTTCCGTTCAAAACTGGAAAGAATCTTTCTGAGAAACTGCTTTGTGTTCTGTTAATTCATCTCACAGAGTTACATCTTTCCCTTCAAGAAGCCTTTCGCTAAGGTTGTTCTTGTGGAATTGGCAAAGGGATATTTGGAAGCCAATAGAGGGCTATGGTGAAAAAGGAAATATCTTCCGTTCAAAACTGGAAAGAAGCTTTCTGAGAAACTGTTCTATGTTCTGTTAATTCATCTCACAGAGTTACATCTGTCCCTTCAAGAAGCCTTTCGCTAAGGCTGTTCTTGTGGAATTGGCAAAGGGATATTTGGAAGCCCATAGAGGGCTATGGTGAAAAAGGAAATATCTTCCGTTCAAAACTGGAAAGAAGCTTTCTGAGAAACTGCTCTGTGTTCTGTTAATTCATCTCACGGAGTTACATCTTTCCCTTCTAGAAGTCTTTGGCTAGGCTGTTCTTGTGGAATTGGCAAAGGGATATTTGGAAGCCCATAGAGGGCTATGGTGAAAAAGGAAATATCTTCCGTTCAAAACTGGAAAGAAGGTTTCTGAGAAACTGCTCTGTTTTCTGTTAATTCAACTCACAGAGTTACATCTTTCCCTTCAAGAAGCCTTTCGCTAAGGCTGTTCTTGGGGAATTGGCAAAGGGATATTTGGAAGCCCATAGAGGGCTATGGTGAAAAAGGAAATATCTTCCGTTCAAAACTGGAAAGAAGCTTTCTGAGAAACTGCTCTGTGTTCTGTTAATTCATCTCACCGAGTTACATCTTTCCCTTCAAGAAGCCTTTCGCTAAGTCTGTTCTTGTGGAATTGGCAAAGGGATATTTGGAAGCCCATAGAGGGCTATGGTGAAAAAGGAAATATCTTCCGTTCAAAACTGGAATGAAGCTTTCTGAGAAACTGCTCTGTGTTCTGTTAATTCATCTCACAGAGTTACATCTTTCCTTTCAAGAAGCCTTTCGCTAAGGCTGTTCTTGTGGAATTGGCAAAGGGATATTTGGAAGCCCATAGAGGGCTATGGTGAAAAAGGAAATATCTTCCGTTCAAAACTGGAGAGAAGCTTTGTGAGAAACTGCTCTGTGTTCTGTTAATTCATCTCACAGAGTTACATCTTTCCCTTCAAGAAGCCTTTCGCTAAGGCTGTTCTTGTGGAATTGGCAAAGGGATATTTGGAAGCCCATAGAGGGCTATGGTGAAAAAGGAAATATCTTCCGTTCAAAACTGGAAAGAAGCTTTCTGAGAAACTGCTCTGTGTTCTGTTAATTCATCTCACAGAGTTACATCTTTCCCTTCAAGATGCCTTTCGCTAAGGCTGAATTGGCAAAGGGATATTTGGAAGCCCTTAGAGGGCTATGGTGAAAAAGGAAATATCTTCCGTTCAAAACTGCAAAGAAGCTTTCTGAGAAACTGCTCTGTGTTCTGTTAATTCATCTCACAGAGTTACATCTTTCCCTTCAAGAAGCCTTTCGCTAAGGCTGTTCTTGGGGAATTGGCAAAGGGATATTTGGAACCCCATAGAGGGCTATGGTGAAAAAGGAAATATCTTCCGTTCAAAACAGGAAAGAAGCTTTCTGAGAAAATGTTCTATGTTCTGTTAATTCATCTCAAAGAGTTACATCTTTCCCTTCAAGAAGCCTTTCGCTAAGGCTGTTCTTGTGGAATTGGCAAAGGGATATTTGGAAGCCCATAGAGGGCTATGGTGAAAAAGGAAATATCTTCCGTTCAAAACTGGAAAGAAGCTTTCTGAGAAACTGCTCTGTGTTCTGTTAATTCATCTCACAGAGTTACATCTTTCCCTTCAAGATGACTTTCGCTAAGGCTGAATTGGCAAAGGGATATTTGGAAGCCCTTAGAGGGCTATGGTGAAAAAGGAAATATCTTCCGTTCAAAACTGCAAAGAAGCTTTCTGAGAAACTGCTCTGTGTTCTGTTAATTCATCTCACAGAGTTACATCTTTCCCTTCAAGAAGCCTTTCGCTAAGGCTGTTCTTGTGGAATTGGCAAAGGGATATTTGGAAGCCCATAGAGGGCTGTGGTGAAAAAGGAAATACCTTCCGTTCAAAACTGGAAAGAAGCTTTCTGAGAAACTGCTCTGTGTTCTGTTAATTCATCTCACAGAGTTACATCTTTCCCTTCAAGAAGCCTTTCGCTAAGGCTGTTCTTGTGGAATTGGCAAAGGTATATTTGGAAGCCCATAGAGGTCTATGGTGAAAATGGAAATAACTTCCGTTCAAAACTGGAAAGAAGCTTTCTGAGAAACTGCTCTGTGTTCTGTTAATTCATCTCACAGAGTTACATCTTTCCCTTCAAGTAGCCTTTCGCTAAGGCTGTTCTTGTGGAATTGGCAAAGGGATATTTGGAAGCCCATAGAGGGCTATGGTGAAAAAGGTAATATCTTCCGTTCAAAACTGGAAAGAAGTTTTTGAGAAACTGCTCTGTGTGCTGTTAATTCATCTCACAGAGTTACATCTTTAACTTCAAGAAGCCTTTCGCTAAGGCTGTTCTTGTGGAATTGGCAAAGGGATATTTGGAAGCCCATAGAGGGCTATGGTGAAAAAGGAAATATCTTCCGTTCAAAACTGGAAAGAAGCTTTCTGAGAAACTGCTCTGTGTTCTGTTAATTCATCTCACAGAGTTACATCTTTCCCTTCAAGAAACCTTTCGCTAAGGCTGTTCTTGTGGAATTGGCAAAGGGATATTTGGAAACCCATAGAGGGCTATGGTGAAAAAGGAAATATGTTCCGTTCAAAACTGGAAAGAAGCTTTCTGAGAAACTGCTCTGTGTTCTGTTAATTCATCTCACAGAGTTACATCTTTCCCTTCAAGAAGCCTTTCGCTAAGGCTGTTCTTGTGGAATTGGCAAAGGGATATTTTGAAGCCCATAGAGGGCTATGGTGAAAAAGGAAATATCTTCCGTTCAAAAGTGGAAAGAAGCTTTCTGAGAAACGGCTCTGTGTTCTGTTAATTCATCTCACAGAGTTACATCTTTCCCTTCAAGAAGCCTTTCGCTAAGGCTGTTCTTGTGGAATTGGCAAAGGGATATTTTTAAGCCCATAGAGGGCTATGGTGAAAAAGGAAATATCTTCCGTTCAAAACTGGAAAGAAGCTTTCTGAGAAACTGCTCTGTGTTCTGTTAATTCATCTCACAGAGTTACATCTTTCCCTTCAAGAAGCCTTTCGCTAACGCTGTTCTTGTGGAATTGGCAAAGGGATATTTGGAAGCCCATAGAGGGCTATGGTGAAAAAGGAAACATGTTCCGTTCAAAACTGGAAAGAAGCTTTCTGAGAAACTGCTCTGTGTTCTGTTAATTCATCTCACAGAGTTACATCTTTCCCTTCAAGAAGCCTTTCGCTAAGGCTGTTCTTGTGGAATTGGCAAAGGGATATTTGGAAGCCCATAGAGGGCTATGGTGAAAAAGGAAATATCTTCCGTTCAAAACTGTAAAGAAGCTTTCTAAGAAACTGCTCTGTGTTCTGATAATTCATCTCACAGAGTTACATCTTTCCCTTCAGATGCCTTTCGCTAAGGCTGTTCTTGTGGAATTGGCAAAGGGATATTTGGAAGCCCTTAGAGGGCTATGGTGAAAAAGGAAATATCTTCCGTTCAAAACTGGAAAGAACCTTTCTGAGAAACTGCTCTGTGTTCTGTTAATTCATCTCACGGAGTTACATCTTTCCCTTCAGGAAGCCTTTCGCTAAGGCTGTTCTTGTGGAATTGGCAAAGGGATATTTGGAAGCCCATAGAGGGCTATGGTGAAAAAGGAACTATCTTCCGTTCAAAACTGGAAGGAAGCTTTCTGAGAAACTGTTCTATGTTCTGTTAATTCAACTCACAGAGTTACATCTTTCCCTTCAAGAAGCCTTTCGCTAAGGCTGTTCTTGTGGAATTGGCAAAGGGATATTTGGAAGCCCATAGAGGGCTATGGTGAAAAAGGAAATATCTTCCGTTCAAAACTGGAAAGAAGCTTTCTGAGAAACTGCTCTGTGTTCTGTTAATTCATCTCACAGAGTTATATCTTTAACTTCAAGAAGCCTTTCGCTAAGGCTGTTCTTGTGGAATTGGCAAAGGGATATTTGGAAGCCCATAGAGGGCTATGGTGAAAAAGGAAATATCTTCCGTTCAAAACTGGAAAGAAGCTTTCTGAGAAACTGCTCTGTGTTCTGTTAATTCATCTCACAGAGTTACATCTTTCCCTTCAAGATGCCTTTCGCTAAGGCTGTTCTTGTGGAATTGGCAAAAGGATATTTGGAAGCCCATAGAGGGCTATGGTGAAAAAGGAATATCTTCCGTTCAAAATTGGAAAGAAGCTTTCTGAGAAACTGCTCTGTGTTCTGTTAATTCATCTCACAAAGTTACATCTTTCCCTTCAGGAAGCCTTTCGCTAAGGCTGTTCTTGTGGAATTGGCAAAGGGATATATGGAAACCCATAGAGGGCTATGGTGAAAAAGGAAATATCTTCCGTTCAAAACTGGAAAGAAGCTTTCTGAGAAACTGCTCTGTGTTCTGTTAATTCATCTCACAGAGTTACATCTTTCCCTTCATTAAGCCTTTCGCTAAGTTTGTTCTTGTGGAATTGGCAAAGGGATATTTGGAAGCCCATAGAGGGCTATGGTGAAAAAGGAAATATCTTCCGATCAAAACTGTAAAGAAGCTTTCTGAGAAACTGTTCTATGTTCTGTTAATTCATCTCACAGAGTTACATCTTTCCCTTCAAGAAGCCTTTCGCTAAGGCTGTTCTTGTGGAATTGGCAAAGGGATATTTGGAAGCTCATAGAGGGCTATGGTGAAGAAGGAAATATCTTCCGTTCAAAACTGGAAAGAAGCCTTCTGAGAAACTGCTCTGTGTTCTGTTAATTCATCTCACAGAGTTACATCTTTCCCTTCAAGAAGCCTTTCGCTAAGGCTGTTCTTGTGGAATTGGCAAAGGGATATTTGGAAGCCCATAGAGGGCTATGGTGAAAAAGGAAATATCTTCCGTTCAAAACTGGAAAGAAGCTTTCTGAGAAACTGCTCTGTGTTCTGTTAATTCATCTCACAGAGTTACATCTTTCCCTTCAAGAAGCCTTTCGTTAAGGCTGTTCTTGTGGAATTGGCAAAGGGATATTTGGAAGCCCATAGAGGGCTATGGTGAAAAAGGAAATATCTTCCGTTCAAAACTGGAAAGAAGCTTTCTGAGAAACTGCTCTGTGTTCTGTTAATTCATCTCACAGAGTTACATGTTTACCTTGAAGAAGCCTTTCGCTAAGGCTGTTCTTGTGGAATTGGCAAAGGGATATTTGGAAGCCCATAGAGGGCTATGGTGAAAAAGGAAATATCTTCCGTTCAAAACTGGAAAGAAGCTTTCTGAGAAACTGCTCTGTGTTCTGTAAATTCATCTCACAGAGTTACATCTTTCCCTTCAAGAAGCCTTTCGCTAAGGCTGTTCTTGTGGAATTGGCAAAGGGATATTTGGAAGCCCATAGAGGGCTATGGTGAAAAAGGAAATATCTTCCGTTCAAAACTGGAAAGAAGCTTTCTGAGAAACTGCTCTGTGTTCTGTTAATTCATCTCACAGAGTTACATCTTTCCCTTCAAGAAGCCTTTCGCTAAGGCTGTTCTTGTGGAATTGGCAAAGGGATATTTGGAAGCCCATAGAGGGCTATGGTGAAAAAGGAAATATCTTCCGTTCAAAAGTGGAAAGAAGCTTTCTGAGAAACTGCTCTGTGTTCTGTTACTTCATCTCACAGAGTTACATCTTTCCCTTGAAGAAGCCTTTCGCTACGGCTGTTCTTGTGGAATTGGCAAAGGGATATTTGGAAGCCCATAGAGGGCTATGGTGAAAAAGGAAATATCTTCCGTTCAAAACTGGAAAGAAGCTTTCTGAGAAACTGCTCTTTGTTCTGTTAATTCAACTCACAGAGTTACATCTTTCCCTTCAAGAAGCCTTTCGCTAAGGCTGTTCTTGGGGAATTGGCAAAGGGATATTTGGAAGCCCATAGAGGGCTATGGTGAAAAAGGAAATATCTTCCGTTCAAAACTGGAAAGAAGCTTTCTGAGAAACTGCTCTGTGTCCTGTTGATTCATCTCACAGAGTTACATCTTTCCCTTCAAGAAGCCTTTCGCTAAGGCTGTTCTTGTGGAATTGGCAAAGGGATATTTGGAAGCCCATAGAGGGCTATGGTGAAAAAGGAAATATCTTCCGTTCAAAACTGTAAAGAAGCTTTCTAAGAAACTGCTCTGTGTTCTGATAATTCATCTCACAGAGTTACATCTTTCCCTTCAGATGCCTTTCGCTAAGGCTGTTCTTGTGGAATTGGCAAAGGGATATTTGGAAGCCCTTAGAGGGCTATGGTGAAAAAGGAAATATCTTCCGTTCAAAACTGGAAAGAACCTTTCTGAGAAACTGCTCTGTGTTCTGTTAATTCATCTCACGGAGTTACATCTTTCCCTTCAGGAAGCCTTTCGCTAAGGCTGTTCTTGTGGAATTGGCAAAGGGATATTTGGAAGCCCATAGAGGGCTATGGTGAAAAAGGAACTATCTTCCGTTCAAAACTGGAAGGAAGCTTTCTGAGAAACTGTTCTATGTTCTGTTAATTCAACTCACAGAGTTACATCTTTCCCTTCAAGAAGCCTTTCGCTAAGGCTGTTCTTGTGGAATTGGCAAAGGGATATTTGGAAGCCCATAGAGGGCTATGGTGAAAAAGGAAATATCTTCCGTTCAAAACTGGAAAGAAGCTTTCTGAGAAACTGCTCTGTGTTCTGTTAATTCATCTCACAGAGTTATATCTTTAACTTCAAGAAGCCTTTCGCTAAGGCTGTTCTTGTGGAATTGGCAAAGGGATATTTGGAAGCCCATAGAGGGCTATGGTGAAAAAGGAAATATCTTCCGTTCAAAACTGGAAAGAAGCTTTCTGAGAAACTGCTCTGTGTTCTGTTAATTCATCTCACAGAGTTACATCTTTCCCTTCAAGATGCCTTTCGCTAAGGCTGTTCTTGTGGAATTGGCAAAAGGATATTTGGAAGCCCATAGAGGGCTATGGTGAAAAAGGAATATCTTCCGTTCAAAATTGGAAAGAAGCTTTCTGAGAAACTGCTCTGTGTTCTGTTAATTCATCTCACAAAGTTACATCTTTCCCTTCAGGAAGCCTTTCGCTAAGGCTGTTCTTGTGGAATTGGCAAAGGGATATATGGAAACCCATAGAGGGCTATGGTGAAAAAGGAAATATCTTCCGTTCAAAACTGGAAAGAAGCTTTCTGAGAAACTGCTCTGTGTTCTGTTAATTCATCTCACAGAGTTACATCTTTCCCTTCATTAAGCCTTTCGCTAAGTTTGTTCTTGTGGAATTGGCAAAGGGATATTTGGAAGCCCATAGAGGGCTATGGTGAAAAAGGAAATATCTTCCGATCAAAACTGTAAAGAAGCTTTCTGAGAAACTGTTCTATGTTCTGTTAATTCATCTCACAGAGTTACATCTTTCCCTTCAAGAAGCCTTTCGCTAAGGCTGTTCTTGTGGAATTGGCAAAGGGATATTTGGAAGCCCATAGAGGGCTATGGTGAAGAAGGAAATATCTTCCGTTCAAAACTGGAAAGAAGCCTTCTGAGAAACTGCTCTGTGTTCTGTTAATTCATCTCACAGAGTTACATCTTTCCCTTCAAGAAGCCTTTCGCTAAGGCTGTTCTTGTGGAATTGGCAAAGGGATATTTGGAAGCCCATGGAGGGCTATGGTGAAAAAGGAAATATCTTCCGTTCAAAACTGGAAAGAAGCTTTCTGAGAAACTGCTCTGTGTTCTGTTAATTCATCTCACAGAGTTACATCTTTCCCTTGAAGAAGCCTTTCGCTACGGCTGTTCTTGTGGAATTGGCAAAGGGATATTTGGAAGCCCATAGAGGGCTATGGTGAAAAAGGAAATATCTTCCGTTCAAAACTGGAAAGAAGCTTTCTGAGAAACTGCTCTTTGTTCTGTTAATTCAACTCACAGAGTTACATCTTTCCCTTCAAGAAGCCTTTCGCTAAGGCTGTTCTTGGGGAATTGGCAAAGGGATATTTGGAAGCCCATAGAGGGCTATGGTGAAAAAGGAAATATCTTCCGTTCAAAACTGGAAAGAAGCTTTCTGAGAAACTGCTCTGTGTCCTGTTGATTCATCTCACAGAGTTACATCTTTCCCTTCAAGAAGCCTTTCGCTAAGGCTGTTCTTGTGGAATTGGCAAAGGGATATTTGGAAGCCCATAGAGGGCTATGGTGAAAAAGGAAATATCTTCCGTTCAAAACTGGAAAGAAGCTTTCTGAGAAACTGCTCTGTGTTCTGTTAATTCATCTCACAGAGTTACATCTTTCCCTTCAAGAAGCCTTTCGCTAAGGCTGTTCTTGTGGGATTGGCAAAGGGATATTTGGAAGCCCATAGAGGGCTATGGTGAAAAAGGAAATATCATCCGTTCAAAACTGGAAAGAAGCTTTCTGAGAAACTGCTCTGTTTTCTGTTAATTCATCTCACAGAGTTACATCTTTCCCTTCAAGAAGCCTTTCGCTAAGGCTGTTCTTGTGGAATTGGCAAAGGGATATTTGGAAGCCCATAGAGGGCTATGGTGAAAAAGGAAATATCTTCCGTTCAAAACTGGAGAGAAGCTTTGTGAGAAACTGCTCTGTGTTCTGTTAATTCATCTCACAGAGTTACATCTTTCCCTTCAAGAAGCCTTTCGCTAAGGCTGTTCTTGTGCAATTGGCAAAGGGATATTTGGAAGCCCATAGAGGGCTATGGTGAAAAAGGAAATGTCTTCCGTTCAAAACTGGAAAGAAGCTTTCTGAGAAACTGCTCTGTGTTCTGTTAATTCATCTCACGGAGTTACATCTTTCCCTTCTAGAAGTCTTTGGCTAGGCTGTTCTTGTGGAATTGGCAAAGGGATATTTGGAAGCCCATAGAGGGCTATGGTGAAAAAGGAAATATCTTCCGTTCAAAACTGGAAAGAAGGTTTCTGAGAAACTGCTCTGTGTTCTGTTAATTCAACTCACAGAGTTACATCTTTCCCTTCAAGAAGCCTTTCGCTAAGGCTGTTCTTGGGGAATTGGCAAAGGGATATTTGGAAGCCCATAGAGGGCTATGGTGAAAAAGGAAATATCTTCCGTTCAAAACTGGAAAGAAGCTTTCTGCGAAACTGCTCTGTGTTCTGTTAATTCATCTCACCGAGTTACATCTTTCCCTTCAAGAAGCCTTTCGCTAAGTCTGTTCTTGTGGAATTGGCAAAGGGATATTTGGAAGCCCATAGAGGGCTATGGTGAAAAAGGAAATATCTTCCGTTCAAAACTGGAATGAAGCTTTCTGAGAAACTGCTCTGTGTTCTGTTAATTCATCTCACAGAGTTACATCTTTCCTTTCAAGAAGCCTTTCGCTAAGGCTGTTCTTGTGGAATTGGCAAAGGGATATTTGGAAGCCCATAGAGGGCTATGGTGAAAAAGGAAATATCTTCCGTTCAAAACTGGAGAGAAGCTTTGTGAGAAACTGCTCTGTGTTCTGTTAATTCATCTCACAGAGTTACATCTTTCCCTTCAAGAAGCCTTTCGCTAAGGCTGTTCTTGTGGAATTGGCAAAGGGATATTTGGAAGCCCATAGAGGGCTATGGTGAAAAAGGAAATATCTTCCGTTCAAAACTGGAAAGAAGCTTTCTGAGAAACTGCTCTGTGTTCTGTTAATTCATCTCACAGAGTTACATCTTTCCCTTCAAGAAGCCTTTCGCTAAGGCTGTTCTTGTGGGATTGGCAAAGGGATATTTGGAAGCCCATAGAGGGCTATGGTGAAAAAGGAAATATCTTCCGTTCAAAACTGGAAAGAAGCTTTCTGAGAAACTGCTCTGTTTTCTGTTAATTCGTCTCACAGAGTTACATCTTTCCCTTCAAGATGCCTTTCGCTAAGGCTGTTCTTGTGGAATTGGCAAAGGGATATATGGAAACCCATAGAGGGCTATGGTGAAAAAGGAAATATCTTCCGTTCAAAACTGGAAAGAATCTTTCTGAGAAACTGCTCTGTGTTCTGTTAATTCATCTCACAGAGTTACATCTTTCCCTTCATTAAGCCTTTCGCTAAGTTTGTTCTTGTGGAATTGGCAAAGGGATATTTGGAAGCCCATAGAGGGCTATGGTGAAAAAGGAAATATCTTCCGATCAAAACTATAAAGAAGCTTTCTGAGAAACTGTTCTATGTTCTGTTAATTCATCTCACAGAGTTACATCTTTCCCTTCAAGAAGCCTTTCGCTAAGGCTGTTCTTGTGGAATTGGCAAAGGGATATTTGGAAGCCCATAGAGGGCTATGGTGAAAAAGGAAATATCTTCCGTTCAAAACTGGAAAGAAGCCTTCTGAGAAACTGCTCTGTGTTCTGTTAATTCATCTCACAGAGTTACATCTTTCCCTTCAAGAAGCCTTTCGCTAAGGCTGTTCTTGGGGAATTGGCAAAGGGATATTTGGAAGCCCATAGAGGGCTATGGTGAAAAAGGAAATATCTTCCGTTCAAAACTGGAAAGAAGCTTTCTGAGAAACTGCTCTGTGTTCTGTTAATTCATCTCACAGAGTTACATCTTTCCCTTCAAGAAGCCTTTCGTTAAGGCTGTTCTTGTGGAATTGGCAAAGGGATATTTGGAAGCCCATAGAGGGCTATGGTGAAAAAGGAAATATCTTCCGTTCAAAACTGGAAAGAAGCTTTCTGAGAAACTGCTCTGTGTTCTGTTAATTCATCTCACAGAGTTACATGTTTCCCTTGAAGAAGCCTTTCGCTAAGGCTGTTCTTGTGGAATTGGCAAAGGGATATTTGGAAGCCCATAGAGGGCTATGGTGAAAAAGGAAATATCTTCCGTTCAAAACTGGAAAGAAGCTTTCTGAGAAACTGCTCTGTGTTCTGTAAATTCATCTCACAGAGTTACATCTTTCCCTTCAAGAAGCCTTTCGCTAAGGCTGTTCTTGTGGAATTGGCAAAGGGATATTTGGAAGCCCATAGAGGGCTATGGTGAAAAAGGAAATATCTTCCGTTCAAAACTGGAAAGAAGCTTTCTGAGAAACTGCTCTGTGTTCTGTTAATTCATCTCACAGAGTTACATCTTTCCCTTCAAGAAGCCTTTCGCTAAGGCTGTTCTTGTGGAATTGGCAAAGGGATATTTGGAAGCCCATAGAGGGCTATGGTGAAAAAGGAAATATCTTCCGTTCAAAAGTGGAAAGAAGCTTTCTGAGAAACTGCTCTGTGTTCTGTTAGTTCATCTCACAGAGTTACATCTTTCCCTTGAAGAAGCCTTTCGCTAAGGCTGTTCTTGTGGAATTGGCAAAGGGATATTTGGAAGCCCATAGAGGGCTATGGTGAAAAAGGAAATATCTTCCGTTCAAAACTGGAAAGAAGCTTTCTGAGAAACTGCTCTGTGTTCTGTTAATTCATCTCACAGAGTTACATCTTTTCCTTCAAGAAGCCTTTCGCTAAGGCTGTTCTTTTGGAATTGGCAAAGGGATATTTGGAAGCCCATAGAGGGCTATGGTGAAAAAGGAAATATCTTCCGTTCAAAACTGGAAAGAAGCTTTCTGAGAAACTGCTCTGTGTTCTGTTAATTAATCTCACAGAGTTACATCTTTCCCTTCAAGAAGCCTTTCGCTAAGGCTGTTCTTGTGGAATTGGCAAAGGGCTATTTGGAAGCCCATAGAGGGCTATGGTGAAAAAGGAAATATCTTCCGTTCAAAACTGGAAAGAAGCTTTCTCAGAAACTGCTCTGTGTTCTGTTAATTCATCTCACAGAGTTACATCTCTCCCTTCAGGAAGCCTTTCGCTAAGGCTGTTCTTGTGGAATTGGCAAAGCGATATTTGGAAGCACATAGATGGCTATGGTGAAAAAGGAAATATCTTCCGTTCAAAACTGGAAAGAAGCTTTCTGAGAAACTGCTTTGTGTTCTGTTAATTCATCTCACAGAGTTACATCTTTCCCTTCAAGAAGCCTTTCGCTAAGGTTGTTCTTGTGGAATTGGCAAAGGGATATTTGGAAGCCCATAGAGGGCTATGGTGAAAAAGGAAATATCTTCTGTACAAAACAGGGAAGAAGCTTTCTGAGACACTGTTCTATGTTCTGTTAATTCATCTCACAGAGTTACATCTTTCCCTTCAAGAAGCCTTTCGCTAAGGCTGTTCTTGTGGAATTGGAAAAGGGATATTTGGAAGCGCATAGAGGGCTATGGTGAAAAAGGAAATATCTTCCGTTCAAAACTGGAAAGAAGCTTTCTGAGAAACTGCTCTGTGTTCTGTTAATTCATCTCACAGAGTTACATCTTTCCCTTCAAGAAGCCTTTCGCTAAGGCTGTTCTTGTGGAATTGGCAAAGGGATATTTGGAAGCCCATAGAGGGCTATGGTGAAAAAGGAAATATCTTCCGTTCAAAACTGGAAAGAAGCTTTCTGAGAAACTGCTCTGTGTTCTGTTAATTCATCTCACAGAGTTACATCTTTGCCTTCAAGAAGCCTTTCGCTAAGGCTGTTCTTGTGGAATTGGCAAAGGGATATTTGGAAGCCCATAGAGGGCTATGGTGAAAAAGGAAATATCTTCCGTTCAAAACTGGAAAGAAGCTTTCTGAGAAAGTGCTCTGTGTTCTCTTAATTCATCTCACAGAGTTACAGCTTTCCCTTCAAGATGCCTTTCGGTAAGGCTGTTCTTGTGGAATTGGCAAAGGGATATTTGGAAGCCCATAGAGGGCTATGGTGAAAAAGGAAATATCTTCCGTTCAAAACTGGAAAGAAGCTTTCTGAGAAACTGCTCTGTGTTCTGTTAATTCATCTCACAGAGTTACATCTTTCCCTTCAAGAAGCCTTTCGCTAAGGCTGTTCTTGTGGGATTGGCAAAGGGATATTTGGAAGCCCATAGAGGGCTATGGTGAAAAAGGAAATATCTTCCGTTCAAAACTGGAAAGAAGCTTTCTGAGAAACTGCTCTGTTTTCTGTTAATTCATCTCACAGAGTTACATCTTTCCCTTCAAGATGCCTTTCGCTTAGGCTGTTCTTGTGGAATTGGCAAAGGGATATATGGAAACCCATAGAGGGCTATGGTGAAAAAGGAAATATCTTCCGTTCAAAACTGGAAAGAATCTTTCTGAGAAACTGCTCTGTGTTCTGTTAATTCATCTCACAGAGTTACATCTTTCCCTTCATTAAGCCTTTCGCTAAGTTTGTTCTTGTGGAATTGGCAAAGGGATATTTGGAAGCCCATAGAGGGCTATGGTGAAAAAGGAAATATCTTCCGATCAAAACTATAAAGAAGCTTTCTGAGAAACTGTTCTATGTTCTGTTAATTCATCTCACAGAGTTACATCATTCCCTTCAAGAAGCCTTTCGCTAAGGCTGTTCTTGTGGAATTGGCAAAGGGATATTTGGAAGCCCATAGAGGGCTATGGTGAAAAAGGAAATATCTTCCGTTCAAAACTGGAAAGAAGCCTTCTGAGAAACTGCTCTGTGTTCTGTTAATTCATCTCACAGAGTTACATCTTTCCCTTCAAGAAGCCTTTCGCTAAGGCTGTTCTTGTGGAATTGGCAAAGGGATATTTGGAAGCCCATAGAGGGCTATGGTGAAAAAGGAAATATCTTCCGTTCAAAACTGGAAAGAAGCTTTCTGAGAAACTGCTCTGTGTTCTGTTAATTCATCTCACAGAGTTACATCTTTCCCTTGAAGAAGCCTTTCGCTAAGGCTGTTCTTGTGGAATTGGCAAAGGGATATTTGGAAGCCCATAGAGGGCTATGGTGAAAAAGGAAATATCTTCCGTTCAAAACTGGAAAGAAGCTTTCTGAGAAACTGCTCTGTGTTCTGTAAATTCATCTCACAGAGTTACATCTTTCCCTTCAAGAAGCCTTTCGCTAAGGCTGTTCTTGTGGAATTGGCAAAGGGATATTTGGAAGCCCATAGAGGGCTATGGTGAAAAAGGAAATATCTTCCGTTCAAAACTGGAAAGAAGCTTTCTGAGAAACTGCTCTGTGTTCTGTTAATTCATCTCGCAGAGTTACATCTTTCCCTTCAAGAAGCCTTTCGCTAAGGCTGTTCTTGTGGAATTGGCAAAGGGATATTTGGAAGCCCATAGAGGGCTATGGTGAAAAAGGAAATATCTTCCGTTCAAAAGTGGAAAGAAGCTTTCTGAGAAACTGCTCTGTGTTCTGTTAGTTCATCTCACAGAGTTACATCTTTCCCTTGAAGAAGCCTTTCGCTAAGGCTGTTCTTGTGGAATTGGCAAAGGGATATTTGGAAGCCCATAGAGGGCTATGGTGAAAAAGGAAATATCTTCCGTTCAAAACTGGAAAGAAGCTTTCTGAGAAACTGCTCTGTGTTCTGTTAATTCATCTCACAGAGTTACATCTTTTCCTTCAAGAAGCCTTTCGCTAAGGCTGTTCTTTTGGAATTGGCAAAGGGATATTTGGAAGCCCATAGAGGGCTATGGTGAAAAAGGAAATATCTTCCGTTCAAAACTGGAAAGAAGCTTTCTGAGAAACTGCTCTGTGTTCTGTTAATTAATCTCACAGAGTTACATCTTTCCCTTCAAGAAGCCTTTCGCTAAGGCTGTTCTTGTGGAATTGGCAAAGGGCTATTTGGAAGCCCATAGAGGGCTATGGTGAAAAAGGAAATATCTTCCGTTCAAAACTGGAAAGAAGCTTTCTCAGAAACTGCTCTGTGTTCTGTTAATTCATCTCACAGAGTTACATCTCTCCCTTCAGGAAGCCTTTCGCTAAGGCTGTTCTTGTGGAATTGGCAAAGCGATATTTGGAAGCACATAGATGGCTATGGTGAAAAAGGAAATATCTTCCGTTCAAAACTGGAAAGAAGCTTTCTGAGAAACTGCTTTGTGTTCTGTTAATTCATCTCACAGAGTTACATCTTTCCCTTCAAGAAGCCTTTCGCTAAGGTTGTTCTTGTGGAATTGGCAAAGGGATATTTGGAAGCCCATAGAGGGCTATGGTGAAAAAGGAAATATCTTCTGTACAAAACAGGGAAGAAGCTTTCTGAGACACTGTTCTATGTTCTGTTAATTCATCTCACAGAGTTACATCTTTCCCTTCAAGAAGCCTTTCGCTAAGGCTGTTCTTGTGGAATTGGAAAAGGGATATTTGGAAGCGCATAGAGGGCTATGGTGAAAAAGGAAATATCTTCCGTTCAAAACTGGAAAGAAGCTTTCTGAGAAACTGCTCTGTGTTCTGTTAATTCATCTCACAGAGTTACATCTTTCCCTTCAAGAAGCCTTTCGCTAAGGCTGTTCTTGTGGAATTGGCAAAGGGATATTTGGAAGCCCATAGAGGGCTATGGTGAAAAAGGAAATATCTTCCGTTCAAAACTGGAAAGAAGCTTTCTGAGAAACTGCTCTGTGTTCTGTTAATTCATCTCACAGAGTTACATCTTTGCCTTCAAGAAGCCTTTCGCTAAGGCTGTTCTTGTGGAATTGGCAAAGGGATATTTGGAAGCCCATAGAGGGCTATGGTGAAAAAGGAAATATCTTCCGTTCAAAACTGGAAAGAAGCTTTCTGAGAAAGTGCTCTGTGTTCTCTTAATTCATCTCACAGAGTTACAGCTTTCCCTTCAAGATGCCTTTCGGTAAGGCTGTTCTTGTGGAATTGGCAAAGGGATATTTGGAAGCCCATAGAGGGCTATGGTGAAAAAGGAAATATCTTCCGTTCAAAACTGGAAAGAAGCTTTCTGAGAAACTGCTCTGTGTTCTGTTAATTCATCTCACAGAGTTACATGTTTCCCTTGAAGAAGCCTTTCGCTAAGGCTGTTCTTGTGGAATTGGCAAAGGGATATTTGGAAGCCCATAGAGGGCTATGGTGAAAAAGGAAATATCTTCCGTTCAAAACTGGAAAGAAGCTTTCTGAGAAACTGCTCTGTGTTCTGTAAATTCATCTCACAGAGTTACATCTTTCCCTTCAAGAAGCCTTTCGCTAAGGCTGTTCTTGTGGAATTGGCAAAGGGATATTTGGAAGCACATAGATGGCTATGGTGAAAAAGGAAATATCTTCCGTTCAAAACTGGAAAGAAGCTTTCTGAGAAACTGCTTTGTGTTCTGTTAATTCATCTCACAGAGTTACATCTTTCCCTTCAAGAAGCCTTTCGCTAAGGTTGTTCTTGTGGAATTGGCAAAGGGATATTTGGAAGCCCATAGAGGGCTATGGTGAAAAAGGAAATATCTTCTGTACAAAACAGGGAAGAAGCTTTCTGAGACACTGTTCTATGTTCTGTTAATTCATCTCACAGAGTTACATCTTTCCCTTCAAGAAGCCTTTCGCTAAGGCTGTTCTTGTGGAATTGGAAAAGGGATATTTGGAAGCCCATAGAGGGCTATGGTGAAAAAGGAAATATCTTCCGTTCAAAACTGGAAAGAAGCTTTCTGAGAAACTGCTCTGTGTTCTGTTAATTCATCTCACAGAGTTACATCTTTCCCTTCAAGAAGCCTTTCGCTAAGGCTGTTCTTGTGGAATTGGCAAAGGGATATTTGGAAGCCCATAGAGGGCTATGGTGAAAAAGGAAATATCTTCCGTTCAAAACTGGAAAGAAGCTTTCTGAGAAACTGCTCTGTGTTCTGTTAATTCATCTCACAGAGTTACATCTTTCACTTCAAGAACCCTTTCGCTAAGGCTGTTCTTGTGGAATTGGCAAAGGGATATTTGGAAGCCCATAGAGGGCTATGGTGAAAAAGGAAATATCTTCCGTTCAAAAGTGGAAGGAAGCTTTCTGAGAAACTGTTCTATGTTCTGTTAATTCATCTCACAGAGTTACATCTTTCCCTTCAAGAAGCCTTTCGCTAAGGCTGTTCTTGTGGAATTGGCAAAGGGATATTTGGAAGCCCATAGAGGGCTATGGTGAAAATGGAAATAACTTCCGTTCAAAACTGGAAAGAAGCTTTCTGAGAAACTGCTCTGTGTTCTGTTAATTCATCTCACAGAGTTACATCTTTCCCTTCAAGAAGCCTTTCGCTAAGGCTGTTCTTGTGGAATTGGCAAAGGGATATTTGGAAACCCATAGAGGGCTATGGTGAAAAAGGAAATATGTTCCGTTCAAAACTGGAAAGAAGCTTTCTGAGAAACTGCTCTGTGTTCTGTTAATTCAACTCACAGAGTTTCATCTTTCCCTTCAAGAAGCCTTTCGCTAAGGCTGTTCTTGTGGAATTGGCAAAGGGATATTTGGAAGCCCATAAAGGGCTATGGTGAAAAAGGAAATATCTTCCGTTCAAAAGTGGAAAGAAGCTTTCTGAGAAACGGCTCTGTGTTCTGTTAATTCATCTCACAGAGTTACATCTTTTCCTTCAAGAAGCCTTTCGCTAAGTCTGTTCTTGTGGAATTGGCAAAGGGATATTTGGAAGCCCATAGAGGGCTATGGTGAAAAAGGAAATATCTTCCGTTCAAAACTGGAATGAAGCTTTCTGAGAAACTGCTCTGTGTTCTGTTAATTCATCTCACAGAGTTACATCTTTCCTTTCAAGAAGCCTTTCGCTAAGGCTGTTCTTGTGGAATTGGCAAAGGGATATTTGGAAGCCCATAGAGGGCTATGGTGAAAAAGGAAATATCTTCCGTTCAAAACTGTAGAGAAGCTTTGTGAGAAACTGCTCTGTGTTCTGTTAATTCATCTCACAGAGTTACATCTTTCCCTTCAAGAAGCCTTTCGCTAAGGCTGTTCTTGTGGAATTGGCAAAGGGATATTTGGAAGCCCATAGAGGGCTATGGTGAAAAAGGAAATACCTTCCGTTCAAAACTGGAAAGAAGCTTTCTGAGAAACTGCTCTGTGTCCTGTTGATTCATCTCACAGAGTTACATCTTTCCCTTCAAGAAACCTTTCGCTAAGGCTGTTCTTGTGGAATTGGCAAAGGGATATTTGGAAGCCCATAGAGGGCTATGGTGAAAAAGGAAATATCTTCCGTTCAAAACTGGAAAGAAGCTTTCTGAGAAACTGCTCTGTGTTCTGTTAATTCATCTCACAGAGTTACATCTTTCCCTTCAAGAAGCCTTTCGCTAAGGCTGTTCTTGTGGGATTGGCAAAGGGATATTTGGAAGCCCTTAGAGGGCTATGGTGAAAAAGGAAATATCTTCCGTTTAAAACTGGAAAGAAGCTTTCTGAGAAACTGCTCTGTGTTCTGTTAATTCATCTCACAGAGTTACATCTTTCCCTTCTAGATGCCTTTCGCTTAGGCTGTTCTTGTGGAATTGGCAAAGGGATATATGGAAACCCATAGAGGGCTATGGTGAAAAAGGAAATATCTTCCGTTCAAAACTGGAAAGAAGCTTTCTGAGAAACTGCTCTGTGTTCTGTTAATTCATCTAACAGAGTTACATCTTTCCCTTCATTAAGCCTTTCGCTAAGTTTGTTCTTGTGGAGTTGGCAAAGGGATATTTGGAAGCCCCTAGAGGGCTATGGTGAAAAAGGAAATATCTTCCGATCAAAACTATAAAGAAGCTTTCTGAGAAACTGTTCTATGTTCTGTTAATTCATCTCACAGAGTTACATCTTTCCCTTGAAGAAGCCTTTCGCTAAGGCTGTTCTTGTGGAATTGGCAAAGGGATATTTGGAAGCCCATAGAGGGCTATGGTGAAAAAGGAAATATCTTCCGTTCAAAACTGGAAAGAAGCCTTCTGAGAAACTGCTCTGTGTTCTGTTAATTCATCTCACAGAGTTACATCTTTCCCTTCAAGAAGCCTTTCGCTAAGGCTGTTCTTGTGGAATTGGCAAAGGGATATTTGGAAGCCCATAGAGGGCTATGGTGAAAAAGGAAATATCTTCCGTTCAAAACTGGAAAGAAGCTTTCTGAGAAACTGCTCTGTGTTCTCTTAATTCATCTCACAGAGTTACATCTTTCCCTTCAAGAAGCCTTTCGCTAAGGCTGTTCTTGTGGAATTGGCAAAGGGATATTTGGAAGCCCATAGAGGGCTATGGTGAAAAAGGAAATATCTTCCGTTCAAAACTGGAAAGAAGCTTTCTGAGAAACTGCTCTGTGTTCTGTTAATTCATCTCACAGAGTTACATGTTTCCCTTGAAGAAGCCTTTCGCTAAGGCTGTTCTTGTGGAATTGGCAAAGGGATATTTGGAAGCCCATAGAGGGCTATGGTGAAAAAGGAAATATCTTCCGTTCAAAACTGGAAAGAAGCTTTCTGAGAAACTGCTCTGTGTTCTGTAAATTCATCTCACAGAGTTACATCTTTCCCTTCAAGAAGCCTTTCGGTAAGGCTGTTCTTGTGGAATTGGCAAAGGGATATTTGGAAGCCCATAGAGGGCTATGGTGAAAAAGGAAATATCTTCCGTTCAAAACTGGAAAGAAGCTTTCTGAGAAACTGCTCTGTGTTCTGTTAATTCATCTCACAGAGTTACATGTTTCCCTTCAAGAAGCCTTTCGCTAAGGCTGTTCTTGTGGAATTGGCAAAGGGATATTTGGAAGCCCATAGAGGGCTATGGTGAAAAAGGAAATATCTTCCGTTCAAAACTGGAAAGAAGCTTTCTGAGAAACTGCTCTGTGTTCTGTTAATTCATCTCACAGAGTTACATCTTTCCTTCAAGAAGCCTTTCGCTAAGGCTGTTCTTTTGGAATTGGCAAAGGGATATTTGGAAGCCCATAGAGGGCTATGGTGAAAAAGGAAATATCTTAAGTTCAAAACTGGAAAGAAGCTTTCTGAGAAACTGCTCTGTGTTCTGTTAATTCATCTCACAGAGTTACATCTTTCCCTTCAAGAAGCCTTTCGCTAAGGCTGTTCTTGTGGAATTGGCAAAGGGATATTTGGAAGCCCATAGAGGGCTATGGTGAAAAAGGAAATATCTTCCGTTCAAAACTGGAAAGAAGCTTTCTGAGAAAGTGCTCTGTGTTCTGTTAATTCATCTCACAGAGTTACATCTTTCCCTTCAAGAAGCCTTTCGCTAACGCTGTTCTTGTGGAATTGGCAAAGGGATATTTGGAAGCCCATAGAGGGCTATGGTGAAAAAGGAAATATCTTCCGTTCAAAACTGGAAAGAAGCTTTCTGAGAAACTGCTCTGTGTTCTGTTAATTCATCTCACAGAGTTACATGTTTCCCTTGAAGAAGCCTTTCGCTAAGGCTGTTCTTGTGGAATTGGCAAAGGGATATTTGGAAGCCCATAGAGGGCTATGGTGAAAAAGGAAATATCTTCCGTTCAAAACTGGAAAGAAGCTTTCTGAGAAACTGCTCTGTGTTCTGTAAATTCATCTCACAGAGTTACATCTTTCCCTTCAAGAAGCCTTTCCCTAAGGCTGTTCTTGTGGAATTGGCAAAGGGATATTTGGAAGCCCATAGAGGGCTATGGTGAAAAAGGAAATATCTTCCGTTCAAAACTGGAAAGAAGCTTTCTGAGAAACTGCTCTGTGTTCTGTTAATTCATCTCACAGAGTTACATCTTTCCCTTCAAGAAGCCTTTCGCTAAGGCTGTTCTTGGGGAATTGGCAAAGGGATATTTGGAAACCCATAGAGGGCTATGGTGAAAAAGGAAATATCTTCCGTTCAAAACTGGAAAGAAGCTTTCTGAGAAACTGCTCTGTGTTCTGTTAATTCAACTCACAGAGTTTCATCTTTCCCTTCAAGAAGCCTTTCGCTAAGGCTGTTCTTGTGGAATTGGCAAAGGGATATTTGGAAGCCCATAGAGGGCTATGGTGAAAAAGGAAATATCTTCCGTTCAAAACTGGAATGAAGCTTTCTGAGAAACTGCTCTGTGTTCTGATAATTCATCTCACAGAGTTACATCTTTCCTTTCAAGAAGCCTTTCGCTAAGGCTGTTCTTGTGGAATTGGCAAAGGGATATTTGGAAGCCCATAGAGGGCTATGGTGAAAAAGGAAATATCTTCCGTTCAAAACTGGAGAGAAGCTTTGTGAGAAACTGCTCTGTGTTCTGTTAATTCATCTCACAGAGTTACATCTTTCCCTTCAAGAAGCCTTTCGCTAAGGCTGTTCTTGTGGAATTGGCAAAGGGATATTTGGAAGCCCATAGAGGGCTATGGTGAAAAAGGAAATATCTTCCGTTCAAAACTGGAAAGAAGCTTTCTGAGAAACTGCTCTGTGTCCTGTTGATTCATCTCACAGAGTTACATCTTTCCCTTCAAGAAGCCTTTCGCTAAGGCTGTTCTTGTGGAATTGGCAAAGGGATATTTGGAAGCCCATAGAGGGCTATGGTGAAAAAGGAAATATCTTCCGTTCAAAACTGGAAAGAAGCTTTCTGAGAAACTGCTCTGTGTTCTGTTAATTCATCTCACAGAGTTACATCTTTCCCTTCAAGAAGCCTTTCGCTAAGGCTGTTCTTGTGGAATTGGAAAAGGGATATTTGGAAGCGCATAGAGGGCTATGGTGAAAAAGGAAATATCTTCCGTTCAAAACTGGAAAGAAGCTTTCTGAGAAACTGCTCTGTGTTCTGTTAATTCATCTCACAGAGTTACATCTTTCCCTTCAAGAAGCCTTTCGCTAAGGCTGTTCTTTTGGAATTGGCAAAGGGATATTTGGAAGCCCATAGAGGGCTATGGTGAAAAAGGAAATATCTTAAGTTCAAAACTGGAAAGAAGCTTTCTGAGAAACTGCTCTGTGTTCTGTTAATTCATCTCACAGAGTTACATCTTTCCCTTCAAGAAGCCTTTCGCTAAGGCTGTTCTTGTGGAATTGGCAAAGGGATATTTGGAAGCCCATAGAGGGCTATGGTGAAAAAGGAAATATCTTCCGTTCAAAACTGGAAAGAAGCTTTCTGAGAAAGTGCTCTGTGTTCTGTTAATTCATCTCACAGAGTTACATCTTTCCCTTCAAGAAGCCTTTCGCTAACGCTGTTCTTGTGGAATTGGCAAAGGGATATTTGGAAGCCCATAGAGGGCTATGGTGAAAAAGGAAATATCTTCCGTTCAAAACTGGAAAGAAGCTTTCTGAGAAACTGCTCTGTGTTCTGTTAATTCATCTCACAGAGTTACATGTTTCCCTTGAAGAAGCCTTTCGCTAAGGCTGTTCTTGTGGAATTGGCAAAGGGATATTTGGAAGCCCATAGAGGGCTATGGTGAAAAAGGAAATATCTTCCGTTCAAAACTGGAAAGAAGCTTTCTGAGAAACTGCTCTGTGTTCTGTAAATTCATCTCACAGAGTTACATCTTTCCCTTCAAGAAGCCTTTCGCTAAGGCTGTTCTTGTGGAATTGGCAAAGGGATATTTGGAAGCCCATAGAGGGCTATGGTGAAAAAGGAAATATCTTCCGTTCAAAACTGGAAAGAAGCTTTCTGAGAAACTGCTCTGTGTTCTGTTAATTCATCTCACAGAGTTACATCTTTCCCTTCAAGAAGCCTTTCGCTAAGGCTGTTCTTGTGGAATTGGCAAAGGGATATTTGGAAGCCCATAGAGGGCTATGGTGAAAAAGGAAATATCTTCCGTTCAAAACTGGAAAGAAGCTTTCTGAGAAACTGCTCTGTGTTCTGTTAATTCATCTCACAGAGTTACATCTTTCCCTTCAAGAAGCCTTTCGCTAAGGCTGTTCTTGTGGAATTGGCAAAGGGATATTTGGAAGAACATAGAGGGCTATGGTGAAAAAGGAAATATCTTCCGTTCAAAACTGGAAAGAAGCTTTCTGAGAAACTGCTCTGTGTTCTGTTAATTCATCTCACAGAGTTACATCTTTCCCTTCAAGAAGCCTTTCGCTAAGGCTGTTCTTTTGGAATTGGCAAAGGGATATTTGGAAGCCCATAGAGGGCTATGGTGAAAAAGGAAATATCTTCCGTTCAAAACTGGAAAGAAGCTTTCTGAGAAACTGCTCTGTGTTCCGTTAATTCATCTCACAGAGATACATCTTTCCCTTCAAGAAGCCTTTCGCTAAGGCTGTTCTTGTGGAATTGGCAAAGGGATATTTGGAAGCCCATAGAGGGCTATGGTGAAAAAGGAAATATCTTCCGTTCAAAACTGGAAAGAAGCTTTCTGAGAAAGTGCTCTGTGTTCTGTTAATTCATCTCACAGAGTTACATCTTTCCCTTCAAGAAGCCTTTCGCTAACGCTGTTCTTGTGGAATTGGCAAAGGGATATTTGGAAGCCCATAGAGGGCTATGGTGAAAAAGGAAATATCTTCCGTTCAAAACTGGAAAGAAGCTTTCTGAGAAACTGCTCTGTGTTCTGTTAATTCATCTCACAGAGTTACATCTTTCCCTTCAAGAAGCCTTTCGCTAAGGCTGTTCTTGTGGAATTAGCAAAGGGATATTTGGAAGCCCTTAGAGGGCTATGGTGAAAAAGGAAATATCTTCCGTTCAAAACTGGAAAGAAGCTTTCTGAGAAACTGCTCTGTGTTCTGTTAATTCATCTCACAGAGTTACATCTTTCCCTTCTAGATGCCTTTCGCTTAGGCTGTTCTTGTGGAATTGGCAAAGGGATATATGGAAACCCATAGAGGGCTATGGTGAAAAAGGAAATATCTTCCGTTCAAAACTGGAAAGAAGCTTTCTGAGAAACTATTCTATGTTCTGTTAATTCATCTCACAGAGTTACATCTTTCCCTTCAAGAAGCCTTTCGCTAAGGCTGTTCTTGTGGAATTGGCAAAGGGATATTTTGAAGACCATACAGGGCTATGGTGGAAGAGGAAATACCTTCCGTTCAAAACTGGAAAGAAGCTTTCTGAGAACCTGCTCTGTGTTCTGTTAATTCATCTCACAGAGTTACATCTTTCACTTCAAGAACCCTTTCGCTAAGGCTGTTCTTGTGGTATTGGCAAAGGGATATTTGGAAGCCCATAGAGGGCTATGGTGAAAAAGGAAATATCTTCCGTTCAAAAGTGGAAGGAAGCTTTGTGAGAAACTGTTCTATGTTCTGTTAATTCATCTCACAGAGTTACATCTTTCCCTTCAAGAAGCCTTTCGCTAAGGCTGTTCTTGTGGAATTGGCAAAGGGATATTTGGAAGCCCATAGAGGGCTATGGTGAAAATGGAAATAACTTCCGTTCAAAACTGGAAAGAAGCTTTCTGAGAAACTGCTCTGTGTTCTGTTAATTCATCTCACAGAGTTACATCTTTCCCTTCAAGTAGCCTTTCGCTAAGGCTGTTCTTGTGGAATTGGCAAAGGGATATTTGGAAGCCCATAGAGGGCTATGGTGAAAAAGGTAATATCTTCCGTTCAAAACTGGAAAGAAGTTTTTGAGAAACTGCTCTGTGTGCTGTTAATTCATCTCACAGAGTTACATCTTTAACTTCAAGAAGCCTTTCGCTAAGGCTGTTCTTGTGGAATTGGCAAAGGGATATTTGGAAGCCCATAGAGGGCTATGGTGAAAAAGGAAATATCTTCCGTTCAAAACTGGAAAGAAGCTTTCTGAGAAACTGCTCTGTGTTCTGTTAATTCATCTCACAGAGTAACATCTTTCCCTTCAAGAAGCCTTTCGCTAAGGCTGTTCTTGTGGAATTGGCAAAGGGATATTTGGAAACCCATAGAGGGCTATGGTGAAAAAGGAAATATGTTCCGTTCAAAACTGGAAAGAAGCTTTCTGAGAAACTGCTCTGTGTTCTGTTAATTCAACTCACAGAGTTTCATCTTTCCCTTCAAGAAGCCTTTCGCTAAGGCTGTTCTTGTGGAATTGGCAAAGGGATATTTGGAAGCCCATAGAGGGCTATGGTGAAAAAGGAAATATCTTCCGTTCAAAACTGGAAAGAAGCTTTCTGAGAAACTGCTCTGTGTTCTGATAATTCATCTCACAGAGTTACATCTTTCCTTTCAAGAAGCCTTTCGCTAAGGCTGTTCTTGTGGAATTGGCAAAGGGATATTTGGAAGCCCATAGAGGGCTATGGTGAAAAAGGAAATATCTTCCGTTCAAAACTGGAGAGAAGCTTTGTGAGAAACTGCTCTGTGTTCTGTTAATTCATCTCACAGAGTTACATCTTTCCCTTCAAGAAGCCTTTCGCTAAGGCTGTTCTTGTGGAATTGGCAAAGGGATATTTGGAAGCCCATAGAGGGCTATGGTGAAAAAGGAAATATCTTCCGTTCAAAACTGGAAAGAAGCTTTCTGAGAAACTGCTCTGTGTCCTGTTGATTCATCTCACAGAGTTACATCTTTCCCTTCAAGAAGCCTTTCGCTAAGGCTGTTCTTGTGGAATTGACAAAGGGATATTTGGAAGCCCATAGAGGGCTATGGTGAAAAAGGAAATATCTTCCGTTCAAAACTGGAAAGAAGCTTTCTGAGAAACTGCTCTGTGTTCTGTTAATTCATCTCACAGAGTTACATCTTTACCTTCAAGAAGCCTTTCGCTAAGGCTGTTCTTGTGGGATTGGCAAAGGGATATTTGGAAGCCCTTAGAGGGCTATGGTGAAAAAGGAAATATCTTCCGTTCAAAACTGGAAAGAAGCTTTCTGAGAAACTGCTCTGTGTTCTGTTAATTCATCTCACAGAGTTACATCTTTCCCTTCAAGATGCCTTTCGCTTAGGCTGTTCTTGTGGAATTGGCAAAGGGATATATGGAAACCCATAGAGGGCTATGGTGAAAAAGGAAATATCTTCCGTTCAAAACTGGAAAGAAGCTTTCTGAGAAACTGCTCTGTGTTCTGTTAATTCATCTCACAGAGTTACATCTTTCCCTTCATTAAGCCTTTCGCTAAGTTTGTTCTTGTGGAATTGGCAAAGGGATATTTGGAAGCCCATAGAGGGCTATGGTGAAAAAGGAAATATCTTCCGATCAAAACTATAAAGAAGCTTTCTGAGAAACTGTTCTATGTTCTGTTAATTCATCTCACAGAGTTACATCTTTCCCTTCAAGAAGCCTTTCGCTAAGGCTGTTCTTGTGGAATTGGCAAAGGGATATTTGGAAGCCCATAGAGGGCTATGGTGAAAAAGGAAATATCTTCCGTTCAAAACTGGAAAGAAGCCTTCTGAGAAACTGCTCTGTGTTCTGTAAATTCATCTCACAGCGTTACATCTTTCCCTTCAAGAAGCCTTTCGCTAAGGCTGTTCTTGTGGAATTGGCAAAGGGATATTTGGAAGCCCATAGAGGGCTATGGTGAAAAAGGAAATATCTTCCGTTCAAAACTGGAAAGAAGCTTTCTGAGAAACTGCTCTGTGTTCTGTTAATTCATCTCACAGAGTTACATCTTTCCCTTCAAGAAGCCTTTCGCTAAGGCTGTTCTTGTGGAATTGGCAAAGGGATATTTGGAAGCCCATAGAGGGCTATGGTGAAAAAGGAAATATCTTCCGTTCAAAACTGGAAAGAAGCTTTCTGAGAAACTGCTCTGTGTTCTGTTAATTCATCTCAAAGAGTTACATGTTTCCCTTGAAGAAGCCTTTCGCTAAGGCTGTTCTTGTGGAATTGGCAAAGGGATATTTGGAAGCCCATAGAGGGCTATGGTGAAAAAGGAGATATCTTCCGTTCAAAACTGGAAAGAAGCTTTCTGAGAAACTGCTCTGTGTTCTGTAAATTCATCTCACAGAGTTACATCTTTCCCTTCAAGAAGCCTTTCGCTAAGGCTGTTCTTGTGGAATAGGCAAAGGGATATTTGGAAGCCCATAGAGGGCTATGGTGAAAAAGGAAATATCTTCCGTTCAAAACTGGAAAGAAGCTTTCTGAGAAACTGCTCTGTGTTCTGTTAATTCATCTCACAGAGTTACATCTTTCCCTTCAAGAAGCCTTTCGCTAAGGCTGTTCTTGTGGAATTGGCAAAGGGATATTTGGAAGCCCATAGAGGGCTATGGTGAAAAAGGAAATATCTTCCGTTCAAAACTGGAAAGAAGCTTTCTGAGAAACTGCTCTGTGTTCTGTTAATTCATCTCACAGAGTTACATCTTTCCCTTGAAGAAGCCTTTCGCTAAGGCTGTTCTTGTGGAATTGGCAAAGGGATATTTGGAAGCCCATAGAGGGCTATGGTGAAAAAGGAAATATCTTCCGTTCAAAACTGGAAAGAAGCTTTCTGAGAAACTGCTCTGTGTTCTGTTAATTCATCTCACAGAGTTACATCTTTCCCTTCAAGAATCCTTTCGCTAAGGTTGTTCTTGTGGAATTGGCAAAGGGATATTTCGAAGCCCATAGAGGGCTATGGTGAAAAAGGAAATATCTTCCGTTCAAAACTGGAAAGAAGCTTTCTGAGAAACTGTTCTATGTTCTGTTAATTCATCTCACAGAGTTACATCTTTCCCTTCAAGAAGCCTTTCGCTAAGGCTGTTCTTGTGGAATTGGCAAAGGGATATTTGGAAGCCCATAGAGGGCTATGGTGAAAAAGGATATATCTTCCGTTCAAAACTGGAAAGAAGCATTCTGAGAAACTGCTCTGTGTTCTGTTAATTCATCTCACAGAGTTACATCTTTCCCTTCAAGAAGCCTTTCGCTAAGGCTGTTCTTGTGGAATTGGCAAAGGGATATTTGGAAGCCCATAGAGGGCTATGGTGAAAAAGGAAATATCTTCCGTTCAAAACTGGAAAGAAGTTTTCTGAGAAACTGCTCTGTGTTCTTTTAATTCATCTCACGTAGTTACATCTTTCCCTTCTAGAAGTCTTTAGCTAGGCTGTTCTTGTGGAATTGGCAAAGGGATATTTGGAAGCCCATAGAGGGCTATGGTGAAAAAGGATATATTTTCCGTTCAAAACTGGAAAGAAGGTTTCTGAGAAACTGCTCTGTGTTCTGTTAATTCATCTCACAGAGTTACATCTTTCCCTTCATTAAGCCTTTCGCTAAGTTTGTTCTTGTGGAATTGGCAAAGGGATATTTGGAAGCCCATAGAGGGCTATGGTGAAAAAGGAAATATCTTCCGATCAAAACTATAAAGAAGCTTTCTGAGAAACTGTTCTATGTTCTGTTAATTCATCTCACAGAGTTACATCTTTCCCTTCAAGAAGCCTTTCGCTAAGGCTGTTCTTGTGGAATTGGCAAAGGGATATTTGGAAGCCCATAGAGGGCTATGGTGAAAAAGGAAATATCTTCCGTTCAAAACTGGAAAGAAGCCTTCTGAGAAACTGCTCTGTGTTCTGTAAATTCATCTCACAGCGTTACATCTTTCCCTTCAAGAAGCCTTTCGCTAAGGCTGTTCTTGTGGAATTGGCAAAGGGATATTTGGAAGCCCATAGAGGGCTATGGTGAAAAAGGAAATATCTTCCGTTCAAAACTGGAAAGAAGCTTTCTGAGAAACTGCTCTGTGTTCTGTTAATTCATCTCACAGAGTTACATCTTTCCCTTCAAGAAGCCTTTCGCTAAGGCTGTTCTTGTGGAATTGGCAAAGGGATATTTGGAAGCCCATAGAGGGCTATGGTGAAAAAGGAAATATCTTCCGTTCAAAACTGGAAAGAAGCTTTCTGAGAAACTGCTCTGTGTTCTGTTAATTCATCTCAAAGAGTTACATGTTTCCCTTGAAGAAGCCTTTCGCTAAGGCTGTTCTTGTGGAATTGGCAAAGGGATATTTGGAAGCCCATAGAGGGCTATGGTGAAAAAGGAAATATCTTCCGTTCAAAACTGGAAAGAAGCTTTCTGAGAAACTGCTCTGTGTTCTGTAAATTCATCTCACAGAGTTACATCTTTTCCTTCAAGAAGCCTTTCGCTAAGGCTGTTCTTGTGGAATAGGCAAAGGGATATTTGGAAGCCCATAGAGGGCTATGGTGAAAAAGGAAATATCTTCCGTTCAAAACTGGAAAGAAGCTTTCTGAGAAACTGCTCTGTGTTCTGTTAATTCATCTCACAGAGTTACATCTTTCCCTTCAAGAAGCCTTTCGCTAAGGCTGTTCTTGTGGAATTGGCAAAGGGATATTTGGAAGCCCATAGAGGGCTATGGTGAAAAAGGAAATATCTTCCGTTCAAAACTGGAAAGAAGCTTTCTGAGAAACTGCTCTGTGTTCTGTTAATTCATCTCACAGAGTTACATCTTTCCCTTGAAGAAGCCTTTCGCTAAGGCTGTTCTTGTGGAATTGGCAAAGGGATATTTGGAAGCCCATAGAGGGCTATGGTGAAAAAGGAAATATCTTCCGTTCAAAACTGGAAAGAAGCTTTCTGAGAAACTGCTCTGTGTTCTGTTAATTCATCTCACAGAGTTACATCTTTCCCTTCAAGAATCCTTTCGCTAAGGTTGTTCTTGTGGAATTGGCAAAGGGATATTTCGAAGCCCATAGAGGGCTATGGTGAAAAAGGAAATATCTTCCGTTCAAAACTGGAAAGAAGCTTTCTGAGAAACTGTTCTATGTTCTGTTAATTCATCTCACAGAGTTACATCTTTCCCTTCAAGAAGCCTTTCGCTAAGGCTGTTCTTGTGGAATTGGCAAAGGGATATTTGGAAGCCCATAGAGGGCTATGGTGAAAAAGGATATATCTTCCGTTCAAAACTGGAAAGAAGCATTCTGAGAAACTGCTCTGTGTTCTGTTAATTCATCTCACAGAGTTACATCTTTCCCTTCAAGAAGCCTTTCGCTAAGGCTGTTCTTGTGGAATTGGCAAAGGGATATTTGGAAGCCCATAGAGGGCTATGGTGAAAAAGGAAATATCTTCCGTTCAAAACTGGAAAGAAGTTTTCTGAGAAACTGCTCTGTGTTCTGTTAATTCATCTCACGTAGTTACATCTTTCCCTTCTAGAAGTCTTTAGCTAGGCTGTTCTTGTGGAATTGGCAAAGGGATATTTGGAAGCCCATAGAGGGCTATGGTGAAAAAGGATATATTTTCCGTTCAAAACTGGAAAGAAGGTTTCTGAGAAACTGCTCTGTGTTCTGTTAATTCAACTCACAGAGTTACATCTTTCCCTTCAAGAAGCCTTTCGCTAAGGCTGTTCTTGGGGAATTGGCAAAGGGATATTTGGAAGCCCATAGAGGGCTATGGTGAAAAAGGAAATATCTTCCGTTCAAAACTGGAAAGAAGCTTTCTGAGAAACTGCTCTGTGTTCTGTTAATTCATCTCACCGAGTTACATCTTTCCCTTCAAGAAGCCTTTCGCTAAGTCTGTTCTTGTGGAATTGGCAAAGGGATATTTGGAAGCCCATAGAGGGCTATGGTGAAAAAGGAAATATCTTCCGTTCAAAACTGGAATGAAGCTTTCTGAGAAACTGCTCTGTGTTCTGTTAATTCATCTCACAGAGTTACATCTTTCCTTTCAAGAAGCCTTTCGCTAAGGCTGTTCTTGTGGAATTGGCAAAGGGATATTTGGAAGCCCATAGAGGGCTATGGTGAAAAAGGAAATATCTTCCGTTCAAAACTGGAGAGAAGCTTTGTGAGAAACTGCTCTGTGTTCTGTTAATTCATCTCACAGAGTTACATCTTTCCCTTCAAGAAGCCTTTCGCTAAGGCTGTTCTTGTGGAATTGGCAAAGGGATATTTGGAATCCCATAGAGGGCTATGGTGAAAAAGGAAATATCTTCCGTTCAAAACTGGAAAGAAGCTTTCTGAGAAACTGCTCTGTGTCCTGTTGATTCATCTCACAGTGTTACATCTTTCCCTTCAAGAAGCCTTTCGCTAAGGCTGTTGTTGTGGAATTGGCAAAGGGATATTTGGAAGCCCATAGAGGGCTATGGTGAAAAAGGAAATATCTTCCGTTCAAAACTGGAAAGAATCTTTCTGAGAATCTGCTCTGTGTTCTGTTAATTCATCTCACAGAGTTACATCTTTCCCTTCAAGAAGCCTTTCGCTAAGGCTGTTCTTGTGGGATTGGCAAAGGGATATTTGGAAGCCCATAGAGGGCTATGGTGAAAAAGGAAATATCTTCCGTTCAAAACTGGAAAGAAGCTTTCTGAGAAACTGCTCTGTGTTCTGTTAATTCATCTCACAGAGTTACATCTTTCCATTCAAGATGCCTTTCGCTTAGGCTGTTCTTGTGGAATTGGCAAAGGGATATATGGAAACCCATAGAAGGCTATGGTGAAAAGGGAAATAACTTCCGTTCAAAACTGGAAAGAAGCTTTCTGAGAAACTGCTCTGTGTTCTGTTAATTCATCTCACAGAGTTACATCTTTCCCTTGAAGAAGCCTTTCGCTAAGGCTGTTCTTGTGGAATTGGCAAAGGGATATTTGGAAGCCCATAGAGGGCTATTGTGAAAAAGGAAATATCTTCCGTTCAAAACTGGAAAGAAGCTTTCTGAGAAACTGCTCTGTGTTCTGTTAATTCATCTCACCGAGTTACATCTTTCCCTTCAAGAAGCCTTTCGCTAACGCTGTTCTTGTGGAATTGGCAAAGGGATATTTGGAAGCCCATAGAGGGCTATGGTGAAAAAGGAAATATCTTCCGTTCAAAACTGGAAAGAAGCTTTCTGAGAAACTGCTCTGTGTTCTGTTAATTCATCTCACAGAGTTACATCTTTCCCTTGAAGAAGCCTTTCGCTAAGGCTGTTCTTGTGGAATTGGCAAAGGGATATTTGGAAGCCCATAGAGGGCTATGGTGAAAAAGGAAATATCTTCCGTTCAAAACTGGAAAGAAGCTTTCTGAGAAACTGCTCTGTGTTCTGTTAATTCATCTCACAGAGTTACATCTTTCCCTTCAAGAATCCTTTCGCTAAGGTTGTTCTTGTGGAATTGGCAAAGGGATTTTTCGAAGCCCATAGAGGGCTATGGTGAAAAAGGAAATATCTTCCGTTCAAAACTGGAAAGAAGCTTTCTGAGAAACTGTTCTATGTTCTGTTAATTCATCTCACAGAGTTACATCTTTCCCTTCAAGAAGCCTTTCGCTAAGGCTGTTCTTGTGGAATTGGCAAAGGGATATTTGGAAGCCCATAGAGGGCTATGGTGAAAAAGGATATATCTTCCGTTCAAAACTGGAAAGAAGCATTCTGAGAAACTGCTCTGTGTTCTGTTAATTCATCTCACAGAGTTACATCTTTCCCTTCAAGAAGCCTTTCGCTAAGGCTGTTCTTGTGGAATTGGCAAAGGGATATTTGGAAGCCCATAGAGGGCTATGGTGAAAAAGGAAATATCTTCCGTTCAAAACTGGAAAGAAGTTTTCTGAGAAACTGCTCTGTGTTCTGTTAATTCATCTCACGGAGTTACATCTTTCCCTTCTAGAAGTCTTTGGCTAGGCTGTTCTTGTGGTATTGGCAAAGGGATATTTGGAAGCCCATAGAGGGCTATGGTGAAAAAGGATATATTTTCCGTTCAAAACTGGAAAGAAGGTTTCTGAGAAACTGCTCTGTGTTCTGTTAATTCAACTCACAGAGTTACATCTTTCCCTTCAAGAAGCCTTTCGCTAAGGCTGTTCTTGGGGAATTGGCAAAGGGATATTTGGAAGCCCATAGAGGGCTATGGTGAAAAAGGAAATATCTTCCGTTCAAAACGGGAAAGAAGCTTTCTGAGAAACTGCTCTGTGTTCTGTTAATTCATCTCACCGAGTTACATCTTTCCCTTCAAGAAGCCTTTCGCTAAGTCTGTTCTTGTGGAATTGGCAAAGGGATATTTGGAAGCCCATAGAGGGCTATGGTGAAATAGGAAATATCTTCCGTTCAAAACTGGAAAGAAGCTTTCTGAGAAACTGCTCTGTGTTCTGTTAATTCATCTCACAGAGTTACATCTTTCCCTTCAAGAAGCCTTTCGCTAAGGCTGTTCTTGTGGAATTGGCAAAGGGATATTTGGAAACCCATAGAGGGCTATGGTGAAAAAGGAAATATGTTCCGTTCAAAACTGGAAAGAAGGTTTCTGAGAAACTGCTCTGTGTTCTGTTAATTCAACTCACAGAGTTTCATCTTTCCCTTCAAGAAGCCTTTCGCTAAGGCTGTTCTTGTGGAATTGGCAAAGGGATATTTGGAAGCCCATAAAGGGCTATGGTGAAAAAGGAAATATCTTCCGTTCAAAAGTGGAAAGAAGCTTTCTGAGAAACGGCTCTGTGTTCTGTTAATTCATCTCACAGAGTTACATCTTTTCTTTCAAGAAGCCTTTCGCTAAGTCTGTTCTTGTGGAATTGGCAAAGGGATATTTGGAAGCCCATAGAGGGCTATGGTGAAAAAGGAAATATCTTCCGTTCAAAACTGGAATGAAGCTTTCTGAGAAACTGCTCTGTGTTCTGTTAATTCATCTCACAGAGTTACATCTTTCCTTTCAAGAAGCCTTTCGCTAAGGCTGTTCTTGTGGAATTGGCAAAGGGATATTTGGAAGCCCATAGAGGGCTATGGTGAAAAAGGAAATATCTTCCGTTCAAAACTGGAGAGAAGCTTTGTGAGAAACTGCTCTGTGTTCTGTTAATTCATCTCACAGAGTTACATCTTTCCCTTCAAGAAGCCTTTCGCTAAGGCTGTTCTTGTGGAATTGGCAAAGGGATATTTGGAAGCCCATAGAGGGCTATGGTGAAAAAGGAAATACCTTCCGTTCAAAACTGGAAAGAAGCTTTCTGAGAAACTGCTCTGTGTCCTGTTGATTCATCTCACAGAGTTACATCTTTCCCTTCAAGAAACCTTTCGCTAAGGCTGTTCTTGTGGAATTGGCAAAGGGATATTTGGAAGCCCATAGAGGGCTATGGTGAAAAAGGAAATATCTTCCGTTCAAAACTGGAAAGAAGCTTTCTGAGAAACTGCTCTGTGTTCTGTTAATTCATCTCACAGAGTTACATCTTTCCCTTCAAGAAGCCTTTCGCTAAGGCTGTTCTTGTGGGATTGGCAAAGGGATATTTGGAAGCCCTTAGAGGGCTATGGTGAAAAAGGAAATATCTTCCGTTCAAAACTGGAAAGAAGCTTTCTGAGAAACTGCTCTGTGTTCTGTTAATTCATCTCACAGAGTTACATCTTTCCCTTCTAGATGCCTTTCGCTTAGGCTGTTCTTGTGGAATTGGCAAAGGGATATATGGAAACCCATAGAGGGCTATGGTGAAAAAGGAAATATCTTCCGTTCAAAACTGGAAAGAAGCTTTCTGAGAAACTGCTCTGTGTTCTGTTAATTCATCTCACAGAGTTACATGTTTCCCTTGAAGAAGCCTTTCGCTAAGGCTGTTCTTGTGGAATTGGCAAAGGGATATTTGGAAGCCCATAGAGGGCTATGGTGAAAAAGGAAATATCTTCCGTTCAAAACTGGAAAGAAGCTTTCTGAGAAACTGCTCTGTGTTCTGTAAATTCATCTCACAGAGTTACATCTTTCCCTTCAAGAAGCCTTTCGGTAAGGCTGTTCTTGTGGAATTGGCAAAGGGATATTTGGAAGCCCATAGAGGGCTATGGTGAAAAAGGAAATATCTTCCGTTCAAAACTGGAAAGAAGCTTTCTGAGAAACTGCTCTGTGTTCTGTTAATTCATCTCACAGAGTTACATCTTTCCCTTCAGGAAGCCTTTCGCTAAGGCTGTTCTTGTGGAATTGGCAAAGGGATATTTGGAAGCCCATAGAGGGCTATGGTGAAAAAGGAAATATCTTCCGTTCAAAACTGGAAAGAAGCTTTCTGAGAAACTGCTCTGTGTTCTGTTAATTCATCTCACAGAGTTACATCTTTCCCTTCAAGAAGCCTTTCGCTAAGGCTGTTCTTTTGGAATTGGCAAAGGGATATTTGGAAGCCCATAGAGGGCTATGGTGAAAAAGGAAATATCTTAAGTTCAAAACTGGAAAGAAGCTTTCTGAGAAACTGCTCTGTGTTCTGTTAATTCATCTCACAGAGTTACATCTTTCCCTTCAAGAAGCCTTTCGCTAAGGCTGTTCTTGTGGAATTGGCAAAGGGATATTTGGAAGCCCATAGAGGGCTATGGTGAAAAAGGAAATATCTTCCGTTCAAAACTGGAAAGAAGCTTTCTGAGAAAGTGCTCTGTGTTCTGTTAATTCATCTCACAGAGTTACATCTTTCCCTTCAAGAAGCCTTTCGCTAAGGCTGTTCTTGTGGAATTGGCAAAGGGATATTTGGAAGCCCATAGAGGGCTATGGTGAAAAAGGAAATATCTTCCGTTCAAAACTGGAAAGAAGCTTTCTGAGAAACTGCTCTGTGTTCTGTTAATTCATCTCACAGAGTTACATGTTTCCCTTGAAGAAGCCTTTCGCTAAGGCTGTTCTTGTGGAATTGGCAAAGGGATATTTGGAAGCCCATAGAGGGCTATGGTGAAAAAGGAAATATCTTCCGTTCAAAACTGGAAAGAAGCTTTCTGAGAAACTGCTCTGTGTTCTGTAAATTCATCTCACAGAGTTACATCTTTCCCTTCAAGAAGCCTTTCGCTTAGGCTGTTCTTGTGGAATTGGCAAAGGGATATTTGGAAGCCCATAGAGGGCTATGGTGAAAAAGGAAATATCTTCCGTTCAAAACTGGAAAGAAGCTTTCTGAGAAACTGCTCTGTGTTCTGTTAATTCATCTCACAGAGTTACATCTTTCCCTTCAAGAAGCCTTTCGCTAAGGCTGTTCTTGTGGAATTGGCAAAGGGATATTTGGAAGCCCATAGAGGGCTATGGTGAAAAAGGAAATATCTTCCGTTCAAAACTGGAAAGAAGCTTTCTGAGAAACTGCTCTGTGTTCTGTTAATTCATCTCACAGAGTTACATCTTTCGCTTCAAGAAGCCTTTCGCTAAGGCTGTTCTTGTGGAATTGGCAAAGGGATATTTGGAAGCCCATAGAGGGCTATGGTGAAAAAGGAAATATCTTCCGTTCAAAACTGGAAAGAAGCTTTCTGAGAAACTGCTCTGTGTTCTGTTAATTCATCTCACAGAGTTACATCTTTCCCTTCAAGAAGCCTTTCGCTAAGGCTGTTCTTTTGGAATTGGCAAAGGGATATTTGGAAGCCCATAGAGGGCTATGGTGAAAAAGGAAATATCTTCCGTTCAAAACTGGAAAGAAGCTTTCTGAGAAACTGCTCTGTGTTCCGTTAATTCATCTCACAGAGATACATCTTTCCCTTCAAGAAGCCTTTCGCTAAGGCTGTTCTTGTGGAATTGGCAAAGGGATATTTGGAAGCCCATAGAGGGCTATGGTGAAAAAGGAAATATCTTCCGTTCAAAACTGGAAAGAAGCTTTCTGAGAAAGTGCTCTGTGTTCTGTTAATTCATCTCACAGAGTTACATCTTTCCCTTCAAGAAGCCTTTCGCTAACGCTGTTCTTGTGGAATTGGCAAAGGCATATTTGGAAGCCCATAGAGGGCTATGGTGAAAAAGGAAATATCTTCCGTTCAAAACTGGAAAGAAGCTTTCTGAGAAACTGCTCTGTGTTCTGTTAATTCATCTCACAGAGTTACATCTTTCCCTTCAAGAAGCCTTTCGCTAAGGCTGTTCTTGTGGAATTAGCAAAGGGATATTTGGAAGCCCATAGAGGGCTATGGTGAAAAATTAAATATGTTCCGTTCAAAACTGGAAAGAAGCTTTCTGAGAAACTGCTCTGTGTTCTGTTAATTCATGTCACAGAGTTACATCTTTCCCTTCAGGAAGCCTTTCGCTAAGGCTGTTCTTGTGGAATTGGCAAAGGGATATTTGGAAGCCCATAGAGGGCTATGGTGAAAAAGGAAATATCTTCCGTTCAAAACTGGAAAGAAGCTTTCTGAGAAACTGCTCGGTATTCTGTTAATTCATCTCACAGAGTTACATCTTTCCCTTCAAGAATCCTTTCGCTAAGGCTGTTCTTGTGGAATTGGCAAAGGGATATTTGGAAGCCCATAGAGGGCTATGGTGAAAAAGGAAATATCTTCCGTTCAAAACTGGAAAGAAGCTTTCTGAGAAAGTGCTCTGTGTTCTGTTAATTCATCTCACAGAGTTACATCTTTCCCTTCAAGATGCCTTTCGCTAAGGCTGTTCTTGTGGAATTGGCAAAGGGATATTTGGAAGCCCATAGAGGGCTATGGTGAAAAAGGAAATATCTTCCGTTCAAAACTGGATAGAAGCTTTCTGAGAAACTGCTCTGTGTTCTGTTAATTCATCTCACAGAGTTACATCTTTCCCTTCAGGAAGCCTTTCGCTAAGGCTGTTCTTGTGGAATTGGCAAAGGGATATTTGAAAGCCCATAGAGGGCTATGGTGAAAAAGGAAATATCTTCCGTTCAAAACTGGAAAGAAGCTTTCTGAGAAACTATTCTATGTTCTGTTAATTCATCTCACAGAGTTACATCTTTCCCTTCAAGAAGCCTTTCGCTAAGGCTGTTCTTGTGGAATTGGCAAAGGGATATTTTGAAGCCCATACAGGGCTATGGTGGAAGAGGAAATACCTTCCGTTCAAAACTGGAAAGAAGCTTTCTGAGAACCTGCTCTGTGTTCTGTTAATTCATCTCACAGAGTTACATCTTTCACTTCAAGAACCCTTTCGCTAAGGCTGTTCTTGTGGTATTGGCAAAGGGATATTTGGAAGCCCATAGAGGGCTATGGTGAAAAAGGAAATATCTTCCGTTCAAAAGTGGAAGGAAGCTTTGTGAGAAACTGTTCTATGTTCTGTTAATTCATCTCACAGAGTTACATCTTTCCCTTCAAGAAGCCTTTCGCTAAGGCTGTTCTTGTGGAATTGGCAAAGGGATATTTGGAAGCCCATAGAGGGCTATGGTGAAAATGGAAATAACTTCCGTTCAAAACTGGAAAGAAGCTTTCTGAGAAACTGCTCTGTGTTCTGTTAATTCATCTCACAGAGTTACATCTTTCCCTTCAAGTAGCCTTTCGCTAAGGCTGTTCTTGTGGAATTGGCAAAGGGATATTTGGAAGCCCATAGAGGGCTATGGTGAAAAAGGTAATATCTTCCGTTCAAAACTGGAAAGAAGTTTTTGAGAAACTGCTCTGTGTGCTGTTAATTCATCTCACAGAGTTACATCTTTAACTTCAAGAAGCCTTTCGCTAAGGCTGTTCTTGTGGAATTGGCAAAGGGATATTTGGATGCCCATAGAGGGCTGTGGTGAAAAAGGAAATATCTTCCGTTCAAAACTGGAAAGAAGCTTTCTGAGAAACTGCTCTGTGTTCTGTTAATTCATCTCACAGAGTTACATCTTTCCCTTCAAGAAGCCTTTCGCTAAGGCTGTTCTTGTGGAATTGGCAAAGGGATATTTGGAAACCCATAGAGGGCTATGGTGAAAAAGGAAATATGTTCCGTTCAAAACTGGAAAGAAGCTTTCTGAGAAACTGCTCTGTGTTCTGTTAATTCAACTCACAGAGTTTCATCTTTCCCTTCAAGAAGCCTTTCGCTAAGGCTGTTCTTGTGGAATTGGCAAAGGGATATTTGGAAGCCCATAAAGGGCTATGGTGAAAAAGGAAATATCTTCCGTTCAAAACTGGAAAGAAGCTTTCTGAGAAACTGCTCTGTGTTGTGTTAATTCATCTCACAGAGTTACATCTTTCCCTTCAAGAAGCCTTTCGCTAAGTCTGTTCTTGTGGAATTGGCAAAGGGATATTTGGAAGCCCATAGAGGGCTATGGTGAAAAAGGAAATATCTTCCGTTCAAAACTGGAATGAAGCTTTCTGAGAAACTGCTCTGTGTTCTGATAATTCATCTCACAGAGTTACATCTTTCCTTTCAAGAAGCCTTTCGCTAAGGCTGTTCTTGTGGAATTGGCAAAGGGATATTTGGAAGCCCATAGAGGGCTATGGTGAAAAAGGAAATATCTTCCGTTCAAAACTGGAAAGAAGCTTTCTGAGAAACTGCCCTGTGTTCTTTTAATTCATCTCACCGAGTTACATCTTTCCCTTCAAGAAGTCTTTCGCTATGGCTGTTCTTGTGGAATTGGCAAAGGGATATTTGGAAGCCCATAGAGGGCTATGGTGAAAAAGGAAATATCTTCCGTTCAAAACTGGAAAGAAGCTTTCTGAGAAACTGCTCTGTGTTCTGTTAATTCATCTCACAGAGTTACATCTTTCCCTTCAAGATGCCTTTCGCTTAGGCTGTTCTTGTGGAATTGGCAAAGGGATATATGGAAACCCATAGAGGGCTATGGTGAAAAAGGAAATATCTTCCGTTCAAAACTGGAAAGAAGCTTTCTGAGAAACTGCTCTGTGTTCTGTTAATTCATCTCACAGAGTTACATCTTTCCCTTCATTAAGCCTTTCGCTAAGTTTGTTCTTGTGGAATTGGCAAAGGGATATTTGGAAGCCCATAGAGGGCTATGGTGAAAAAGGAAATATCTTCCGATCAAAACTATAAAGAAGCTTTCTGAGAAACTGTTCTATGTTCTGTTAATTCATCTCACAGAGTTACATCTTTCCCTTCAAGAAGCCTTTCGCTAAGGCTGTTCTTGTGAAATTGGCAAAGGGATATTTGGAAGCCCATAGAGGGCTATGGTGAAAAAGGAAATATCTTCCGTTCAAAACTGGAAAGAAGCCTTCTGAGAAACTGCTCTGTGTTCTGTAAATTCATCTCACAGCGTTACATCTTTCCCTTCAAGAAGCTTTCGCTAAGGCTGTTCTTGTGGAATTGGCAAAGGGATATTTGGAAGCCCATAGAGGGCTATGGTGAAAAAGGAAATATCTTCCGTTCAAAACTGGAAAGAAGCTTTCTGAGAAACTGCTCTGTGTTCTGTTAATTCATCTCACAGAGTTACATCTTTCCCTTCAAGAAGCCTTTCGCTAAGGCTGTTCTTGTGGAATTGGCAAAGGGATATTTGGAAGCCCATAGAGGGCTATGGTGAAAAAGGAAATATCTTCCGTTCAAAACTGGAAAGAAGCTTTCTGAGAAACTGCTCTGTGTTCTGTTAATTCATCTCAAAGAGTTACATGTTTCCCTTGAAGAAGCCTTTCGCTAAGGCTGTTCTTGTGGAATTGGCAAAGGGATATTTGGAAGCCCATAGAGGGCTAGGGTGAAAAAGGAAATATCTTCCGTTCAAAACTGGAAAGAAGCTTTCTGAGAAACTGCTCTGTGTTCTGTAAATTCATCTCACAGAGTTACATCTTTCCCTTCAAGAAGCCTTTCGCTAAGGCTGTTCTTGTGGAATAGGCAAAGGGATATTTGGAAGCCCATAGAGGGCTATGGTGAAAAAGGAAATATCTTCCGTTCAAAACTGGAAAGAAGCTTTCTGAGAAACTGCTCTGTGTTCTGTTAATTCATCTCACAGAGTTACATCTTTCCCTTCAAGAAGCCTTTCGCTAAGGCTGTTCTTGTGGAATTGGCAAAGGGATATTTGGAAGCCCATAGAGGGCTATGGTGAAAAAGGAAATATCTTCCGTTCAAAACTGGAAAGAAGCTTTCTGAGAAACTGCTCTGTGTTCTGTTAATTCATCTCACAGAGTTACATCTTTCCCTTGAAGAAGCCTTTCGCTAAGGCTGTTCTTGTGGAATTGGCAAAGGGATATTTGGAAGCCCATAGAGGGCTATGGTGAAAAAGGAAATATCTTCCGTTCAAAACTGGAAGGAAGCTTTCTGAGAAACTGCTCTGTGTTCTGTTAATTCATCTCACAGAGTTACATCTTTCCCTTCAAGAATCCTTTCGCTAAGGTTGTTCTTGTGGAATTGGCAAAGGGATATTTCGAAGCCCATAGAGGGCTATGGTGAAAAAGGAAATATCTTCCGTTCAAAACTGGAAAGAAGCTTTCTGAGAAACTGTTCTATGTTCTGTTAATTCATCTCACAGAGTTACATCTTTCCCTTAAAGAAGCCTTTCGCTAAGGCTGTTCTTGTGGAATTGGCAAAGGGATATTTGGAAGCCCATAGAGGGCTATGGTGAAAAAGGATATATCTTCCGTTCAAAACTGGAAAGAAGCATTCTGAGAAACTGCTCTGTGTTCTGTTAATTCATCTCACAGAGTTACATCTTTCCCTTCAAGAAGCCTTTCGCTAAGGCTGTTCTTGTGGAATTGGCAAAGGGATATTTGGAAGCCCATAGAGGGCTATGGTGAAAAAGGAAATATCTTCCGTTCAAAACTGGAAAGAAGTTTTCTGAGAAACTGCTCTGTGTTCTGTTAATTCATCTCACGTAGTTACATCTTTCCCTTCTAGAAGTCTTTAGCTAGGCTGTTCTTGTGGAATTGGCAAAGGGATATTTGGAAGCCCATAGAGGGCTATGGTGAAAAAGGATATATTTTCCGTTCAAAACTGGAAAGAAGGTTTCTGAGAAACTGCTCTGTGTTCTGTTAATTCAACTCACAGAGTTACATCTTTCCCTTCAAGAAGCCTTTCGCTAAGGCTGTTCTTGGGGAATTGGCAAAGGGATATTTGGAAGCCCATAGAGGGCTATGGTGAAAAAGGAAATATCTTCCGTTCAAAACTGGAAAGAAGCTTTCTGAGAAACTGCTCTGTGTTCTGTTAATTCATCTCACCGAGTTACATCTTTCCCTTCAAGAAGCCTTTCGCTAAGTCTGTTCTTGTGGAATTGGTAAAGCGATATTTGGAAGCCCATAGAGGGCTATGGTGAAAAAGGAAATATCTTCCGTTCAAAACTGGAATGAAGCTTTCTGAGAAACTGCTCTGTGTTCTGTTAATTCATCTCACAGAGTTACATCTTTCCTTTCAAGAAGCCTTTCGCTAAGGCTGTTCTTGTGGAATTGGCAAAGGGATATTTGGAAGCCCATAGAGGGCTATGGTGAAAAAGGAAATATCTTCCGTTCAAAACTGGAGAGAAGCTTTGTGAGAAACTGCTGTGTGTTCTGTTATTTCATCTCACAGAGTTACATCTTTCCCTTCAAGAAGCCTTTCGCTAAGGCTGTTCTTGTGGAATTGGCAAAGGGATATTTGGAATCCCATAGAGGGCTATGGTGAAAAAGGAAATATCTTCCGTTCAAAACTGGAAAGAAGCTTTCTGAGAAACTGCTCTGTGTCCTGTTGATTCATCTCACAGTGTTACATCTTTCCCTTCAAGAAGCCTTTCGCTAAGGCTGTTGTTGTGGAATTGGCAAAGGGATATTTGGAAGCCCATAGAGGGCTATGGTGAAAAAGGAAATATCTTCCGTTCAAAACTGGAAAGAATCTTTCTGAGAATCTGCTCTGTGTTCTGTTAATTCATCTCACAGAGTTACATCTTTCCCTTCAAGAAGCCTTTCGCTAAGGCTGTTCTTGTGGGATTGGCAAAGGGATATTTGGAAGCCCATAGAGGGCTATGGTGAAAAAGGAAATATCTTCCGTTCAAAACTGGAAAGAAGCTTTCTGAGAAACTGCTCTGTGTTCTGTTAATTCATCTCACAGAGTTACATCTTTCCATTCAAGATGCCTTTCGCTTAGGCTGTTCTTGTGGAATTGGCAAAGGGATATATGGAAACCCATAGAAGGCTATGGTGAAAAGGGAAATAACTTCCGTTCAAAACTGGAAAGAAGCTTTCTGAGAAACTGCTCTGTGTTCTGTTAATTCATCTCACAGAGTTACATCTTTCCCTTGAAGAAGCCTTTCGCTAAGGCTGTTCTTGTGGAATTGGCAAAGGCATATTTGGAAGCCCATAGAGGGCTATGGTGAAAAAGGAAATATCTTCCGTTCAAAACTGGAAAGAAGCTTTCTGAGAAACTGCTCTGTGTTCTGTTAATTCATCTCACAGAGTTACATCTTTCCCTTCAAGAAGCCTTTCGCTAAGGCTGATCTTGTGGAATTGGCAAAGGGATATTTGGAAGCCCATAGAGGGCTATGGTGAAAAAGGAAATATCTTCCGTTCAAAACTGGAAAGAAGCTTTCTGAGAAACTGCTCTGTGTTCTGTTAATTCATCTCACAGAGTTACATCTTTCCCTTCAAGAAGCCTTTCGCTAAGGCTGTTCTTGTGGAATTGGCAAAGGGATATTTGGAAGCCCATAGAGGGCTATGGTGAAAAAGGAAATATCTTCCGTTCAAAACTGGAAAGAAGCTTTCTGAGAAACTGCTCTGTGTTCTGTTAATTCATCTCACAGAGTTACATCTTTCCCTTCAAGAAGCCTTTCGCTAACGCTGTTCTTGTGGAATTGGCAAAGGGATATTTGGAAGCCCATAGAGGGCTATGGTGAAAAAGGAAATATCTTCCGTTCAAAACTGGAAAGAAGCTTTCTGAGAAACTGCTCTGTGTTCTGTTAATTCATCTCACAGAGTTACATCTTTCCCTTGAAGAAGCCTTTCGCTAAGGCTGTTCTTGTGGAATTGGCAAAGGGATATTTGGAAGCCCATAGAGGGCTATGGTGAAAAAGGAAATATCTTCCGTTCAAAACTGGAAAGAAGCTTTCTGAGAAACTGCTCTGTGTTCTGTTAATTCATCTCACAGAGTTACATCTTTCCCTTCAAGAATCCTTTCGCTAAGGTTGTTCTTGTGGAATTGGCAAAGGGATATTTCGAAGCCCATAGAGGGCTATGGTGAAAAAGGAAATATCTTCCGTTCAAAACTGGAAAGAAGCTTTCTGAGAAACTGTTCTATGTTCTGTTAATTCATCTCACAGAGTTACATCTTTCCCTTCAAGAAGCCTTTCGCTAAGGCTGTTCTTGTGGAATTGGCAAAGGGATATTTGGAAGCCCATAGAGGGCTATGGTGAAAAAGGATATATCTTCCGTTCAAAACTGGAAAGAAGCATTCTGAGAAACTGCTCTGTGTTCTGTTAATTCATCTCACAGAGTTACATCTTTCCCTTCAAGAAGCCTTTCGCTAAGGCTGTTCTTGTGGAATTGGCAAAGGGATATTTGGAAGCCCATAGAGGGCTATGGTGAAAAAGGAAATATCTTCCGTTCAAAACTGGAAAGAAGTTTTCTGAGAAACTGCTCTGTGTTCTGTTAATTCATCTCACGGAGTTACATCTTTCCCTTCTAGAAGTCTTTGGCTAGGCTGTTCTTGTGGAATTGGCAAAGGGATATTTGGAAGCCCATAGAGGGCTATGGTGAAAAAGGATATATTTTCCGTTCAAAACTGGAAAGAAGGTTTCTGAGAAACTGCTCTGTGTTCTGTTAATTCAACTCACAGAGTTACATCTTTCCCTTCAAGAAGCCTTTCGCTAAGGCTGTTCTTGGGGAATTGGCAAAGGGATATTTGGAAGCCCATAGAGGGCTATGGTGAAAAAGGAAATATCTTCCGTTCAAAACTGGAAAGAATCTTTCTGAGAATCTGCTCTGTGTTCTGTTAATTCATCTCACAGAGTTACATCTTTCCCTTCAAGAAGCCTTTCGCTAAGGCTGTTCTTGTGGGATTGGCAAAGGGATATTTGGAAGCCCATAGAGGGCTATGGTGAAAAAGGAAATATCTTCCGTTCAAAACTGGAAAGAAGCTTTCTGAGAAACTGCTCTGTGTTCTGTTAATTCATCTCACAGAGTTACATCTTTCCATTCAAGATGCCTTTCGCTTAGGCTGTTCTTGTGGAATTGGCAAAGGGATATATGGAAACCCATAGAGGGCTATGGTGAAAAAGGAAATATCTTCCGTTCAAAACTGGAAAGAAGCTTTCTGAGAAACTGCTCTGTGTTCTGTTAATTCATCTCACAGAGTTACATCTTTCCCTTGAAGAAGCCTTTCGCTAAGGCTGTTCTTGTGGAATTGGCAAAGGCATATTTGGAAGCCCATAGAGGGCTATGGTGAAAAAGGAAATATCTTCCGTTCAAAACTGGAAAGAAGCTTTCTGAGAAACTGCTCTGTGTTCTGTTAATTCATCTCACAGAGTTACATCTTTCCCTTCAAGAAGCCTTTCGCTAAGGCTGTTCTTTTGGAATTGGCAAAGGGATATTTGGAAGCCCATAGAGGGCTATGGTGAAAAAGGAAATATCTTCCGTTCAAAACTGGAAAGAAGCTTTCTGAGAAACTGCTCTGTGTTCTGTTAATTCATCTCACAGAGTTACATCTTTCCCTTCAAGAAGCCTTTCGCTAAGGCTGTTCTTGTGGAATTGGCAAAGGGATATTTGGAAGCCCATAGAGGGCTATGGTGAAAAAGGAAATATCTTCCGTTCAAAACTGGAAAGAAGCTTTCTGAGAAACTGCTCTGTGTTCTGTTAATTCATCTCACAGAGTTACATCTTTCCCTTCAAGAAGCCTTTCGCTAACGCTGTTCTTGTGGAATTGGCAAAGGGATATTTGGAAGCCCATAGAGGGCTATGGTGAAAAAGGAAATATCTTCCGTTCAAAACTGGAAAGAAGCTTTCTGAGAAACTGCTCTGTGTTCTGTTAATTCATCTCACAGAGTTACATCTTTCCCTTCAAGAAGCCTTTCGCTAAGGCTGTTCTTGTGGAATTAGCAAAGGGATATTTGCAAGCCCATAGAGGCCTATGGTGAAAAATTAAATATGTTCCGTTCAAAACTGGAAAGAAGCTTTCTGAGAAACTGCTCTGTGTTCTGTTAATTCATCTCACAGAGTTACATCTTTCCCTTCAGGAAGCCTTTCGCTAAGGCTGTTCTTGTGGAATTGGCAAAGGGATATTTGGAAGCCCATAGAGGGCTATGGTGAAAAAGGAAATATCTTCCGTTCAAAACTGGAAAGAAGCTTTCTGAGAAACTGCTCGGTATTCTGTTAATTCATCTCACAGAGTTACATCTTTCCCTTCAAGAATCCTTTCGCTAAGGTTGTTCTTGTGGAATTGGCAAAGGGATATTTCGAAGCCCATAGAGGGCTATGGTGAAAAAGGAAATATCTTCCGTTCAAAACTGGAAAGAAGCTTTCTGAGACACTGTTCTATGTTCTGTTAATTCATCTCACAGAGTTACATCTTTCCCTTCAAGAAGCCTTTCGCTAAGGCTGTTCTTGTGGAATTGGCAAAGGGATATTTGGAAGCCCATAGAGGGCTATGGTGAAAAAGGATATATCTTCCGTTCAAAACTGGAAAGAAGCATTCTGAGAAACTGCTCTGTGTTCTGTTAATTCATCTCACAGAGTTACATCTTTCCCTTCAAGAAGCCTTTCGCTAAGGCTGTTCTTGTGGAATTGGCAAAGGGATATTTGGAAGCCCATAGAGGGCTATGGTGAAAAAGGAAATATCTTCTGTACAAAACAGGGAAGAAGCTTTCTGAGACACTGTTCTATGTTCTGTTAATTCATCTCACAGAGTTACATCTCTCCCTTCAAGAAGCCTTTCGCTAAGGCTGTTCTTGTGGAATTGGAAAAGGGATATTTGGAAGCCCATAGAGGGCTATGGTGAAAAAGGAAATATCTTCCGTTCAAAACTGGATAGAAGCTTTCTGAGAAACTGCTCTGTGTTCTGTTAATTCATCTCACAGAGTTACATCTTTCCCTTCAGGAAGCCTATCGCTAAGGCTGTTCTTGTGGAATTGGCAAAGGAATATTTGGAAGCCCATAGAGGGCTATGGTGAAAAAGGAAATATCTTCCGTTCAAAACTGGAGAGAAGCTTTGTGAGAAACTGCTCGGTGTTCTGTTAATTCATCTCACAGAGTTACATCTTTCCCTTCAAGAAGCCTTTCGCTAAGGTTGTTCTTGTGGAATTGGCAAAGGGATATTTGAAAGCCCATAGAGGGCTATGGTGAAAAAGGAAATATCTTCCGTTCAAAACTGGAAAGAAGCTTTCTGAGAAACTGCTCTGTGTTCTGTTAATTCATCTCACAGAGTTCCATCTTTCCCTTCAAGAAGCCTTTCGCTAAGGCTGTTCTTGTGGAATTGGCAAAGGGATATTTGGAAACCCATAGAGGGCTATGGTGAAAAAGGAAATATGTTCCGTTCAAAACTGGAAAGAAGCTTTCTGAGAAACTGCTCTGTGTTCTGTTAATTCATCTCACAGAGTTATATCTTTCCCTTCAAGAAGCCTTTCGCTAAGGCTGTTCTTGTGGAATTGGCAAAGGGATATTTGGAAGCCCATAAAGGGCTATGGTGAAAAAGGAAATATCTTCCGTTCAAAAGTGGAAAGAAGCTTTCTGAGAAACGGCTCTGTGTTCTGTTAATTCATCTCACAGAGTTACATCTTTCCCTTCAAGAAGCCTTTCGCTAAGGCTGTTCTTGTGGAATTGGCAAAGGGATATATTTAAGCCCAAAGAGAGCTATGGTGAAAAAGGAAATATCTTCCGTTCAAAACTGGAAAGAAGCTTTCTGAGAAACTGCTCTGTGTTCTGTTAATTCATCTCACAGAGTTACATCTTTCCCTTCAAGAAGCCTATCGCTAAAGCTGTTCTTATGGAATTGGCAAAGGGATATTTGGAAGCCCATAGAGGGCTATGGTGAAAAAGGAAATATGTTCCGTTCAAAACTGGAAAGAAGCTTTCTGAGAAACTGCTCTGTGTTCTGTTAATTCATCTCACAGAGTTACATCTTTCCCTTCAAGAAGCCTTTCGCTAAGGCTGTTCTTGTGGAATTGGCAAAGGGATATTTGGAAGCCCATAGAGGACTATGGTGAAAAAGGAAATATCTTCCGATCAAAACTGTAAAGAAGCTTTCTAAGAAACTGCTCTGTGTTCTGTTAATTCATCTCACAGAGTTACATCTTTCCCTTCAAGATGCCTTTCGCTAAGGCTGTTCTTGTGGAATTGGCAAAGGGATATTTGGAAGCCCTTAGAGGGCTATGGTGAAAAAGGAAATATCTTCCGTTCAAAACTGGAAAGAAGCTTTCTGAGAAACTGCTCTGTGTTCTGTTAATTCATCTCACAGAGTTACATCTTTGCCTTCAGGAAGCCTTTCGCTAAGGCTGTTCTTGTGGAATTGGCTAAGGGATATTTGGAAGCCCATAGAGGGCTATGGTGAAAAAGGAAATATCTTCCGTTCAAAACTGGAAGGAAGCTTTCTGAGAAACTGTTCTATGTTCTGTTAATTCAACTCACAGAGTTACATCTTTCACTTCAAGAAGCCTTTCGCTAAGGTTGTTCTTGTGGAATTGGCTAAGGGATATTTGGAAGCCCATAGAGGGCTATGGTGAAAAAGGAAATATCTTCCGTTCAAAACTGGAGAGAAGCTTTCTGAGAAACTGTTCTATGTTCTGTTAATTCAACTCACAGAGTTACATCTTTCACTTCAAGAAGCCTTTCGCTAAGGTTGTTCTTGTGGAATTGGCAAAGGGATATTTGGAAGCCCATAGAGGGCTATGGTGAAAAATTAAATATCTTCCGTTCAAAACTGGAAAGAAGCTTTCTGAGAAACTGCTCTGTGTTCTGTTAATTCATCTCACAGAGTTACATCTTTACCTTCAAGAAGCCTTTCGCTAAGGCTGTTCTTGTGGAATTGGCAAAGGGATATTTGGAAGCCCATAGAGGGCTATGGTGAAAAAGGAAATATCTTCCGTTCAAAACTCGAAAGAAGCTTTCTGAGAAACTGCTCTGTGTTCTGTTAATTCATCTCACAGAGTTACATGTTTCCCTTGAAGAAGCCTTTCGCTAAGGCTGTTCTTGTGGAATTGGCAAAGGGATATTTGGAAGCCCATAGAGGGCTATGGTGAAAAAGGAAATATCTTCCGTTCAAAAGTGGAAAGAAGCTTTCTGAGAAACTGCTCTGTGTTCTGTAAATTCATCTCACAGAGTTACATCTTTCCCTTCAAGATGCCTTTCGCTAAGGCTGTTCTTGTGGAATTGGCAAAGGGATATTTGGAAGCCCATAGAGGGCTATGGTGAAAAAGGAAATATCTTCCGTTCAAAACTGGAAAGAAGCTTTCTGAGAAACTGCTCTGTGTTCTGTTAATTCATCTCACAGAGTTATATCTTTCCCTTCAAGAAGCCTTTCGCTAAGGCTGTTCTTGTGAAATTGGCAAAGGGATATTTGGAAGCCCATAGAGGGCTATGGTGAAAAAGGAAATATCTTCCGTTCAAAACTGGAAAGAAGCTTTCTGAGAAACTGCTCTGTGTTCTGTTAATTCATCTCACAGAGTTACATATTTCCCTTCAAGAAGCCTTTCGCTAAGGCTGTTCTTGTGGAATTGGCAAAGGGATATTTGGAAGCCCATAGAGGGCTATGGTGAAAAAGGAAATATCTTCCGTTCAAAACTGGAAAGAAGCTTTCTGAGAAACTGCTCTGTGTTCTGTTAATTCATCTCACAGAGTTACATCTTTCCCTTCAAGAAGCCTTTCGCTAAGGTTGTTCTTGTGGAATTGGCAAAGGGCTATTTGGAAGCCCATAGAGGGCTATGGTGAAAAAGGAAATATCTTCCGTTCAAAACTGGAAAGAAGCTTTCTGAGAAACTGCTCTGTGTTCTGTTAATTCATCTCACAGAGTTACATCTTTCCCTTCAGGAAGCCTTTCGCTAAGGCTGTTCTTGTGGAATTGGCAAAGCGATATTTGGAAGCCCATAGATGGCTATGGTGAAAAAGGAAATATCTTCCGTTCAAAACTGGAAAGAAGCTTTCTGAGAAACTGCTTTGTGTTCTGTTAATTCATCTCACAGAGTTACATCTTTCCCTTCAAGAAGCCTTTCGCTAAGGTTGTTCTTGTGGAATTGGCAAAGGGATATTTGGAAGCCCATAGAGGGCTACGGTGAAAAAGGAAATATCTTCTGTACAAAACAGGGAAGAAGCTTTCTGAGACACTGTTCTATGTTCTGTTAATTCATCTCACAGAGTTACATCTTTCCCTTCAAGAAGCCTTTCGCTAAGGCTGTTCTTGTGGAATTGGAAAAGGGATATTTGGAAGCCCATAGAGGGCTATGGTGAAAAAGGAAATATCTTCCGTTCAAAACTGGAAAGAAGCTTCCTGAGAAACTGCTCTGTGTTCTGTTAATTCATCTCACAGAGTTACATCTTTCCCTTCAAGAAGCCTTTCGCTAAGGCTGTTCTTGTGGAATTGGCAAAGGGATATTTGGAAGCCCATAGAGGACTATGGTGAAAAAGGAAATATCTTCCGTTCAAAACTGGAAAGAAGCTTTCTGAGAAAGTGCTCTGTGTTCTGTTAATTCATCTCACAGAGTTACAGCTTTCCCTTCAAGATGCCTTTCGCTAAGGCTGTTCTTGTGGAATTGGCAAAGGGATATTTGGAAGCCCATAGAGGGCTATGGTGAAAAAGGAAATATCTTCCGTTCAAAACTGGATAGAAGCTTTCTGAGAAACTGCTCTGTGTTCTGTTAATTCATCTAACAGAGTTACATCTTTCCCTTCAGGAAGCCTATCGCTAAGGCTGTTCTTGTGGAATTGGCAAAGGAATATTTGGAAGCCCATAGAGGGCTATGGTGAAAAAGGAAATATCTTCCGTTCAAAACTGGAGAGAAGCTTTGTGAGAAACTGCTCGGTGTTCTGTTAATTCATCTCACAGAGTTACATCTTTCCCTTCAAGAAGCCTTTCGCTAAGGTTGTTCTTCTGGAATTGGCAAAGGGATATTTGAAAGCCCATAGAGGGCTATGGTGAAAAAGGAAATATCTTCCGTTCAAAACTGGAAAGAAGCTTTCTGAGAAACTATTCTATGTTCTGTTAATTCATCTCACAGAGTTACATCTTTCCCGTCAAGAAGCCTTTCGCTAAGGCTGTTCTTGTGGAATTGGCAAAGGGATATTTGGAAGCCCATACAGGGCTATGGTGGAAGAGGAAATACCTTCCGTTCAAAACTGGAAAGAAGCTTTCTGAGAAACTGCTCTGTGTTCTGTTAATACATCTCAGAGAGTTACATCTTTCACTTCAAGAAACCTTTCGCTAAGGCTGTTCTTGTGGAATTGGCAAAGGGATATTTGGAAGCCCATAGAGGGCTATGGTGAAAAAGGAAATATCTTCCGTTCAAAAGTGGAAGGAAGCTTTCTGAGAAACTGTTCTATGTTCTGTTAATTCATCTCACAGAGTTACATCTTTCCCTTCAAGAAGCCTTTCGCTAAGGCTGTTCTTGTGGAATTGGCAAAGGGATATTTGGAAGCCCATAGAGGGCTATGGTGAAAATGGAAATAACTTCCGTTCAAAACTGGAAAGAAGCTTTCTGAGAAACTGCTCTGTGTTCTGTTAATTCATCTCACAGAGTTACATCTTTCCCTTCAAGTAGCCTTTCGCTAAGGCTGTTCTTGTGGAATTGGCAAAGGGATATTTGGAAGCCCATAGAGGGCTATGGTGAAAAAGGTAATATCTTCCGTTCAAAACTTTAAAGAAGTTTTTGAGAAACTGCTCTGTGTGCTGTTAATTCATCTCACAGAGTTACATCTTTAACTTCAAGAAGCCTTTCGCTAAGGCTGTTCTTGTGGAATTGGCAAAGGGATATTTGGAAGCCCATAGAGGGCTATGGTGAAAAATTAAATATCTTCCGTTCAAAACTGGAAAGAAGCTTTCTGAGAAACTGCTCTGTGTTCTGTTAATTCATCTCACAGAGTTACATCTTTCCCTTCAAGAAGCCTTTCGCTAAGGCTGTTCTTGTGGAATTGGCAAAGGGATATTTGGAAACCCATAGAGGGCTATGGTGAAAAAGGAAATATGTTCCGTTCAAAACTGGAAAGAAGCTTTCTGAGAAACTGCTCTGTGTTCTGTTAATTCATCTCACAGAGTTACATCTTTCCCTTCAAGAAGCCTTTCGCTAAGGCTGTTCTTGTGGAATTGGCAAAGGGATATTTGGAAGCCCATAAAGGGCTATGGTGAAAAAGGAAATATCTTCCGTTCAAAAGTGGAAAGAAGCTTTCTGAGAAACGGCTCTGTGTTCTGTTAATTCATCTCACAGAGTTACATCTTTCCCTTCAAGAAGCCTTTCGCTAAGGCTGTTCTTGTGGAATTGGCAAAGGGATATTTTTAAGCCCATAGAGAGCTATGGTGAAAAAGGAAATATCTTCCGTTCAAAACTGGAAAGAAGCTTTCTGAGAAACTGCTCTGTGTTCTGTTAATTCATCTCACAGAGTTACATCTTTCCCTTCAAGAAGCCTATCGCTAACGCTGTTCTTGTGGAATTGGCAAAGGGATATTTGGAAGCCCATAGAGGGCTATGGTGAAAAAGGAAATATCTTCTGTACAAAACAGGGAAGAAGCTTTCTGAGACACTGTTCTATGTTCTGTTAATTCATCTCACAGAGTTACATCTCTCCCTTCAAGAAGCCTTTCGCTAAGGCTGTTCTTGTGGAATTGGAAAAGGGATATTTGGAAGCCCATAGAGGGCTATGGTGAAAAAGGAAATATCTTCCGTTCAAAACTGGAAAGAAGCTTTCTGAGAAACTGCTCTGTGTTCTGTTAATTCATCTCACAGAGTTACATCTTTCCCTTCAAGAAGCCTTTCGCTAAGGCTGTTCTTGTGGAATTGGCAAAGGGATATTTGGAAGCCCATAGAGGGCTATGGTGAAAAAGGAAATATCTTCCGTTCAAAACTGGAAAGAAGCTTTCTGAGAAACTGCTCTGTGTTCTGTTAATTCATCTCACAGAGTTACATCTTTCCCTTCAAGAAGCCTTTCGCTAAGGCTGTTCTTGTGGAATTGTCAAAGGGATATTTGGAAGCCCATAGAGGGCTATGGTGAAAAAGGAAATATCTTCCGTTCAAAACTGGAAAGAAGCTTTCTGAGAAAGTGCTCTGTGTTCTGTTAATTCATCTCACAGAGTTACAGCTTTCCCTTCAAGATGCCTTTCGCTAAGGCTGTTCTTGTGGAATTGGCAAAGGGATATTTGGAAGCCCATAGAGGGCTATGGTGAAAAAGGAAATATCTTCCGTTCAAAACTGGATAGAAGCTTTCTGAGAAACTGCTCTGTGTTCTGTTAATTCATCTCACAGAGTTACATCTTTCCCTTCAGGAAGCCTTTCGCTAAGGCTGTTCTTGTGGAATTGGCAAAGGAATATTTGGAAGCCCATAGAGGGCTATGGTGAAAAAGGAAATATCTTCTGTACAAAACAGGGAAGAAGCTTTCTGAGACACTGTTCTATGTTCTGTTAATTCATCTCACAGAGTTACATCTTTCCCTTCAAGAAGCCTTTCGCTAAGGCTGTTCTTGTGGAATTGGAAAAGGGATATTTGGAAGCCCATAGAGGGCTATGGTGAAAAAGGAAGTATCTTCCGTTCAAAACTGGAAAGAAGCTTTCTGAGAAACTGCTCTGTGTTCTGTTAATTCATCTCACAGAGTTACATCTTTCCCTTCAAGAAGCCTTTCGCTAAGGCTGTTCTTGTGGAATTGGCAAAGGGATATTTGGAAGCCCATAGAGGGCTATGGTGAAAAAGGAAATATCTTCCGTTCAAAACTGGAAAGAAGCTTTCTGAGAAATTGCTCTGTGTTCTGTTAATTCATCTCACAGAGTTACAGCTTTCCCTTCAAGATGCCTTTCGCTAAGGCTGTTCTTGTGGAATTGGCAAAGGGATATTTGGAAGCCCATATAGGGCTATGGTGAAAAAGGAAATATCTTCCGTTCAAAACTGGATAGAAGCTTTCTGAGAAACTGCTCTGTGTTCTGTTAATTCATCTCACAGAGTTACATCTTTCCCTTCAGGAAGCCTATCGCTAAGGCTGTTCTTGTGGAATTGGCAAAGGAATATTTGGAAGCCCATAGAGGGCTATGGTGAAAAAGGAAATATCTTCCGTTCAAAACTGGAGAGAAGCTTTGTGAGAAACTGCTCGGTGTTCTGTTAATTCATCTCACAGAGTTACATCTTTCCCTTCAAGAAGCCTTTCGCTAAGGTTGTTCTTGTGGAATTGGCAAAGGGATATTTGAAAGCCCATAGAAGGCTATGGTGAAAAAGGAAATATCTTCCGTTCAAAACTGGAAAGAAGCTTTCTGAGAAACTATTCTATGTTCTGTTAATTCATCTCACAGAGTTACATCTTTCCCTTCAAGAAGCCTTTCGCTAAGGCTGTTCTTGTGGAATTGGCAAAGGGATATTTGGAAGCCCATACAGGGCTATGGTGGAAGAGGAAATACCTTCCGTTCAAAACTGGAAAGAAGCTTTCTGAGAAACTGCTCTGTGTTCTGTTAATTCATCTCACAGAGTTACATCTTTCACTTCAAGAACCCTTTCGCTAAGGCTGTTCTTGTGGAATTGGCAAAGGGATATTTGGAAGCCCATAGAGGGCTATGGTGAAAAAGGAAATATCTTCCGTTCAAAAGTGGAAGGAAGCTTTCTGAGAAACTGTTCTATGTTCTGTTAATTCATCTCACAGAGTTACATCTTTCCCTTCAAGAAGCCTTTCGCTAAGGCTGTTCTTGTGGAATTGGCAAAGGGATATTTGGAAGCCCATAGAGGGCTATGGTGAAAATGGAAATAACTTCCGTTCAAAACTGGAAAGAAGCTTTCTGAGAAACTGCTCTGTGTTCTGTTAATTCATCTCACAGAGTTACATCTTTCCCTTCAAGTAGCCTTTCGCTAAGGCTGTTCTTGTGGAATTGGCAAAGGGATATTTGGAAGCCCATAGAGGGCTATGGTGAAAAAGGTAATATCTTCCGTTCAAAACTTTAAAGAAGTTTTTGAGAAACTGCTCTGTGTGCTGTTAATTCATCTCACAGAGTTACATCTTTAACTTCAAGAAGCCTTTCGCTAAGGCTGTTCTTGTGGAATTGGCAAAGGGATACTTGGAAGCCCATAGAGGGCTATGGTGAAAAATTAAATATCTTCCGTTCAAAACTGGAAAGAAGCTTTCTGAGAAACTGCTCTGTGTTCTGTTAATTCATCTCACAGAGTTACATCTTTCCCTTCAAGAAGCCTATCGCTAACGCTGTTCTTGTGGAATTGGCAAAGGGATATTTGGAAGCCCATAGAGGGCTATGGTGAAAAAGGAAATATCTTCTGTACAAAACAGGGAAGAAGCTTTCTGAGACACTGTTCTATGTTCTGTTAATTCATCTCACAGAGTTACATCTCTCCCTTCAAGAAGCCTTTCGCTAAGGCTGTTCTTGTGGAATTGGAAAAGGGATATTTGGAAGCCCGTAGAGGGCTATGGTGAAAAAGGAAATATCTTCCGTTCAAAACTGGAAAGAAGCTTTCTGAGAAACTGCTCTGTGTTCTGTTAATTCATCTCACAGAGTTACATCTTTCCCTTCAAGAAGCCTTTCGCTAAGGCTGTTCTTGTGGAATTGGCAAAGGGATATTTGGAAGCCCATAGAGGGCTATGGTGAAAAAGGAAATATGTTCCGTTCAAAACTGGAAAGAAGCTTTCTGAGAAACTGCTCTGTGTTCTGTTAATTCATCTCACAGAGTTACATCTTTCCCTTCAAGAAGCCTTTCGCTAAGGCTGTTCTTGTGGAATTGTCAAAGGGATATTTGGAAGCCCATAGAGGGCTATGGTGAAAAAGGAAATATCTTCCGTTCAAAACTGGAAAGAAGCTTTCTGAGAAAGTGCTCTGTGTTCTGTTAATTCATCTCACAGAGTTACAGCTTTCCCTTCAAGATGCCTTTCGCTAAGGCTGTTCTTGTGGAATTGGCAAAGGGATATTTGGAAGCCCATAGAGGGCTATGGTGAAAAAGGAAATATCTTCCGTTCAAAACTGGATAGAAGCTTTCTGAGAAACTGCTCTGTGTTCTGTTAATTCATCTCACAGAGTTACATCTTTCCCTTCAGGAAGCCTTTCGCTAAGGCTGTTCTTGTGGAATTGGCAAAGGAATATTTGGAAGCCCATAGAGGGCTATGGTGAAAAAGGAAATATCTTCTGTACAAAACAGGGAAGAAGCTTTCTGAGACACTGTTCTATGTTCTGTTAATTCATCTCACAGAGTTACATCTTTCCCTTCAAGAAGCCTTTCGCTAAGGCTGTTCTTGTGGAATTGGAAAAGGGATATTTGGAAGCCCATAGAGGGCTATGGTGAAAAGGAAGTATCTTCCGTTCAAAACTGGAAAGAAGCTTTCTGAGAAACTGCTCTGTGTTCTGTTAATTCATCTCACAGAGTTACATCTTTCCCTTCAAGAAGCCTTTCGCTAAGGCTGTTCTTGTGGAATTGGCAAAGGGATATTTGGAAGCCCATAGAGGGCTATGGTGAAAAAGGAAATATCTTCCGTTCAAAACTGGAAAGAAGCTTTCTGAGAAAGTGCTCTGTGTTCTGTTAATTCATCTCACAGAGTTACAGCTTTCCCTTCAAGATGCCTTTCGCTAAGGCTGTTCTTGTGGAATTGGCAAAGGGATATTTGGAAGCCCATATAGGGCTATGGTGAAAAAGGAAATATCTTCCGTTCAAAACTGGATAGAAGCTTTCTGAGAAACTGCTCTGTGTTCTGTTAATTCATCTCACAGAGTTACATCTTTCCCTTCAGGAAGCCTATCGCTAAGGCTGTTCTTGTGGAATTGGCAAAGGAATATTTGGAAGCCCATAGAGGGCAATGGTGAAAAAGGAAATATCTTCCGTTCAAAACTGGAGAGAAGCTTTGTGAGAAACTGCTCGGTGTTCTGTTAATTCATCTCACAGAGTTACATCTTTCCCTTCAAGAAGCCTTTCGCTAAGGTTGTTCTTGTGGAATTGGCAAAGGGATATTTGAAAGCCCATAGAGGGCTATGGTGAAAAAGGAAATATCTTCCGTTCAAAACTGGAAAGAAGCTTTCTGAGAAACTATTCTATGTTCTGTTAATTCATCTCACAGAGTTACATCTTTCCCTTCAAGTAGCCTTTCGCTAAGGCTGTTCTTGTGGAATTGGCAAAGGGATATTTGGAAGCCCATAGAGGGCTATGGTGAAAAAGGTAATATCTTCCGTTCAAAACTTTAAAGAAGTTTTTGAGAAACTGCTCTGTGTGCTGTTAATTCATCTCACAGAGTTACATGTTTAACTTCAAGGAGCCTTTCGCTAAGGCTGTTCTTGTGGAATTGGCAAAGGGATATTTGGAAGCCCATAGAGGGCTATGGTGAAAAAGGAAATATCTTCCGTACAAAACTGGAAAGAAGCTTTCTGAGAAACTGCTCTGTGTTCTGTTAATTCATCTCACAGAGTTACATCTTTCCCTTCAAGAAGCCTTTCGCTAAGGCTGTTCTTGTGGAATTGGCAAAGGGATATTTGGAAACCCATGGAGGGCTATGGTGAAAAAGGAAATATGTTCCGTTCAAAACTGGAAAGAAGCTTTCTGAGAAACTGCTCTGTGTTCTGTTAATTCATCTCACAGAGTTACATCTTTCCCTTCAAGAAGCCTTTCGCTAAGGCTGTTCTTGTGGAATTGGCAAAGGGATATTTGGAAGCCCATAGAGGACTATGGTGAAAAAGGAAATATCTTCCGTTCAAAACTGTAAAGAAGCTTTCTAAGAAACTGCTCTGTGTTCTGTTAATTCATCTCACAGAGTTACATCTCTCCCTTCAAGATGCCTTTCGCTAAGGCTGTTCTTGTGGAATTGGCAAAGGGATATTTGGAAGCCCTTAGAGGGCTATGGTGAAAAAGGAAATATCTTCCGTTCAAAACTGGAAAAAAGCTTTCTGAGAAACTGCTCTGTGTTCTGTTAATTCATCTCACAGAGTTACATCTTTGCCTTCAGGAAGCCTTTCGCTAAGGCTGTTCTTGTGGAATTGGCTAAGGGATATTTGGAAGCCCATAGAGGGCTATGGTGAAAAAGGAAATATCTTCCGTTCAAAACTGGAAGGAAGCTTTCTGAGAAACTGTTCTATGTTCTGTTAATTCAACTCACAGAGTTACATCTTTCCCTTCAAGAAGCCTTTCGCTAAGGTTGTTCTTGTGGAATTGGCAAAGGGATATTTGGAAGCCCATAGAGGGCTATGGTGAAAAATTAAATATCTTCCGTTCAAAACTGGAAAGAAGCTTTCTGAGAAACTGCTCTGTGTTCTGTTAATTCATCTCACAGAGTTACATCTTTACCTTCAAGAAGCCTTTCGCTAAGGCTGTTCTTGTGGAATTGGCAAAGGGATATTTGGAAGCCCATAGAGGGCTATGGTGAAAAAGGAAATATCTTCCGTTCAAAACTGGAAAGAAGCTTTCTGAGAAACTGCTCTGTGTTCTGTTAATTCATCTCACAGAGTTACATCTTTAACTTCAAGAAGCCTTTCGCTAAGGCTGTTCTTGTGGAATTGGCAAGGGGATATTTGGAAGCCCATAGAGGGCTATGATGAAAAAGGAAATATCTTCCGTTCAAAACTGGAAAGAAGCTTTCTGAGAAACTGCTCTGTGTTCTGTTAATTCATCTCACAGAGTTACATCTTTCCCTTCAAGATGCCTTTCGCTAAGGCTGTTCTTGTGGAATTGGCAAAGGGATATTTGGAAGCCCATAGAGGGCTATGGTGAAAAAGGAAATATCTTCCGTTCAAAATTGGAAAGAAGCCTTCTGAGAAACTGCTCTGTGTTCTGTTAATTCATCTCACAAAGTTACATCTTTCCCTTCAGGAAGCCTTTCGCTAAGGCTGTTCTTGTGGAATTGGCAAAGGGATATTTGGAAGCCCATAGAGGGCTATGGTGAAAAAGGAAATATCTTCCGTTCAAAACTGGAAAGAAGCTTACTGAGAAACTGCTCTGTGTTCTGTTAATTCATCTCACAGAGTTACATCTTTCCCTTCAAGAAGCCTTTCGCTAAGGCTGTTCTTGTGGAATTGGCAAAGGGATATTTGGAAGCCCATAGAGGGCTATGGTGAAAAAGGAAATATCTTCCGTTCAAAACTGGAAAGAAGCTTTCTGAGAAACTGCTCTGTGTTCTCTTAATTCATCTCACAGAGTTACATGTTTCCCTTGAAGAAGCCTTTCGCTAAGGCTGTTCTTGTGGAATTGGCAAAGGGATATTTGGAAGCCCATAGAGGGCTATGGTGAAAAAGGAAATATCTTCCGTTCAAAACTGGAAAGAAGCTTTCTGAGAAACTGCTCTGTGTTCTGTAAATTCATCTCACAGAGTTACATCTTTCCCTTCAAGAAGCCTTTCGCTAAGGCTGTTCTTGTGGAATTGGCAAAGGGATATTTGGAAGCCCATAGAGGGCTATGGTGAAAAATTAAATATCTTCCGTTCAAAACTGGAAAGAAGCTTTCTGAGAAACTGCTCTGTGTTCTGTTAATTCATCTCACAGAGTTACATCTTTCCCTTCAAGAAGCCTTTCGCTAAGGCTGTTCTTGTGGAATTGGCAAAGGGATATTTGGAAGCCCATAGAGGGCTATGGTGAAAAAGGAAATATCTTCCGTTCAAAACTGGAAAGAAGCTTTCTGAGAAACTGCTCTGTGTTCTGTTAATTCATCTCACAGAGTTACATCTTTCCCTTCAAGAAGCCTTTCGCTAAGGCTGTTCTTGTGGAATTGGCAAAGGGATATTTGGAAGCCCATAGAGGGCTATGGTGAAAAAGGAAATATCTTCCGTTCAAAACTGGAAAGAAGCTTTCTGAGAAACTGCTCTGTGTTCTGTTAATTCATCTCACAGAGTTACATCTTTCCCTTCAAGAAGCCTTTCGCTAAGGTTGTTCTTGTGGAATTGGCAAAGGGCTATTTGGAAGCCCATAGAGGGCTATAGTGAAAAAGGAAATATCTTCGGTTCAAAACTGGAAAGAAGCTTTCTGAGAAACTGCTCTGTGTTCTGTTAATTCATCTCACAGAGTTACATCTTTCCCTTCAGGAAGCCTTTCGCTAAGGCTGTTCTTGTGGAATTGGCAAAGCGATATTTGGAAGCCCATAGATGGCTATGGTGAAAAAGGAAATATCTTCCGTTCAAAACTGGAAAGAAGCTTTCGGAGAAACTGCTTTGTGTTCTGTTAATTCATCTCACAGAGTTACATCTTTCCCTTCAAGAAGCCTTTCGCTAAGGTTGTTCTTGTGGAATTGGCAAAGGGATATTTGGAAGCCCAAAGAGGGCTATGGTGAAAAAGGAAATATCTTCTGTACAAAACAGGGAAGAAGCTTTCTGAGACACTGTTCTATGTTCTGTAAATTCATCTCACAGAGTTACATCTTTCCCTTCAAGAAGCCTTTCGCTAAGGCTGTTCTTGTGGAATTGGAAAAGGGATATTTGGAAGCCCATAGAGGGCTATGGTGAAAAAGGAAATATCTTCCGTTCAAAACTGGAAAGAAGCTTTCTGAGAAACTGCTCTGTGTTCTGTTAATTCATCTCACAGAGTTACATCTTTCCCTTCAAGAAGCCTTTCGCTAAGGCTGTTCTTGTGGAATTGGCAAAGGGATATTTGGAAGCCCATAGAGGGCTATGGTGAAAAAGGAAATATCTTCCGTTCAAAACTGGAAAGAAGCTTTCTGAGAAAGTGCTCTGTGTTCTGTTAATTCATCTCACAGAGTTACAGCTTTCCCTTCAAGATGCCTTTCGCTAAGGCTGTTCTTGTGGAATTGGCAAAGGGATATTTGGAAGCCCATAGAGGGCTATGGTGAAAAAGGAAATATCTTCCGTTCAAAACTGGATAGAAGCTTTCTGAGAAACTGCTCTGTGTTCTGTTAATTCATCTCACAGAGTTACATCTTTCCCTTCAGGAAGCCTATCGCTAAGGCTGTTCTTGTGGAATTGGCAAAGGAATATTTGGAAGCCCATAGAGGGCTATGGTGAAAAAGGAAATATCTTCCGTTCAAAACTGGAGAGAAGCTTTGTGAGAAACTGCTCGGTGTTCTGTTAATTCATCTCACAGAGTTACATCTTTCCCTTCAAGAAGCCTTTCGCTAAGGTTGTTCTTCTGCAATTGGCAAAGGGATATTTGAAAGCCCATAGAGGGCTATGGTGAAAAAGGAAATATCTTCCGTTCAAAACTGGAAAGAAGCATTCTGAGAAACTATTCTATGTTCTGTTAATTCATCTCACAGAGTTACATCTTTCCCTTCAAGAAGCCTTTCGCTAAGGCTGTTCTTGTGGAATTGGCAAAGGGATATTTGGAAGCCCATACAGGGCTATGGTGGAAGAGGAAATACCTTCCGTTCAAAACTGGAAAGAAGCTTTCTGAGAAACTGCTCTGTGTTCTGTTAATACATCTCACAGAGTTACATCTTTCACTTCAAGAACCCTTTCGCTAAGGCTGTTCTTGTGGAATTGGCAAAGGGATATTTGGAAGCCCATAGAGGGCTATGGTGAAAAAGGAAATATCTTCCGTTCAAAAGTGGAAGGAAGCTTTCTGAGAAACGGCTCTGTGTTCTGTTAATTCATCTCACAGAGTTACATCTTTTCCTTCAAGAAGCCTTTCGCTAAGTCTGTTCTTGTGGAATTGGCAAAGGGATATTTGGAAGCCCATAGAGGGCTATGGTGAAAAAGGAAATATCTTCCGTTCAAAACTGGAATGAAGCTTTCTGAGAAACTGCTCTGTGTTCTGTTAATTCATCTCCCAGAGTTACATCTTTCCCTTCAAGTAGCCTTTCGCTAAGGCTGTTCTTGTGGAATTGGCAAAGGGATATTTGGAAGCCCATAGAGGGCTATGGTGAAAAAGGTAATATCTTCCGTTCAAAACTTTAAAGAAGTTTTTGAGAAACTGCACTGTGTGCTGTTAATTCATCTCACAGAGTTACATCTTTAACTTCAAGAAGCCTTTCGCTAAGGCTGTTCTTGTGGAATTGGCAAAGGGATATTTGGAAGCCCATAGAGGGCTATGGTGAAAAATTAAATATCTTCCGTTCAAAACTGGAAAGAAGCTTTCTGAGAAACTGCTCTGTGTTCTGTTAATTCATCTCACAGAGTTACATCTTTCCCTTCAAGAAGACTTTCGCTAAGGCTGTTCTTGTGGAATTGGCAAAGGGATATTTGGAAACCCATAGAGGGCTATGGTGAAAAAGGAAATATGTTCCGTTCAAAACTGGAAAGAAGCTTTCTGAGAAACTGCTCTGTGTTCTGTTAATTCATCTCACAGAGTTACATCTTTCCCTTCAAGAAGCCTTTCGCTAAGGCTGTTCTTGTGGAATTGGCAAAGGGATATTTGGAAGCCCTTAAAGGGCTATGGTGAAAAAGGAAATATCTTCCGTTCAAAAGTGGAAAGAAGCTTTCTGAGAAACGACTCTGTGTTCTGTTAATTCATCTCACAGAGTTACATCTTTCCCTTCAAGAAGCCTTTCGCTAAGGCTGTTCTTGTGGAATTGGCAAAGGGATATTTTTAAGCCCATAGAGAGCTATGGTGAAAATGGAAATACCTTCCGTTCAAAACAGGAAAGAAGCTTTCTGAGAAACTGCTCTGTGTTCTGTTAATTCATCTCACAGAGTTACATCTTTCCCTTCAAGAAGCCTATCGCTAACGCTGTTCTTGTGGAATTGGCAAAGGGATATTTGGAAGCCCATAGAGGGCTACGGTGAAAAAGGAAATATGTTCCGTTCAAAACTGGAAAGAAGCTTTCTGAGAAACTGCTCTGTGTTCTGTTAATTCATCTCACAGAGTTACATCTTTCCCTTCAAGAAGCCTTTCGCTAAGGCTGTTCTTGTGGAATTGGCAAAGGGGTATTTGGAAGCCCATAGAGGACTATGGTGAAAAAGGAAATATCTTCCGTTCAAAACTGTAAAGAAGCTTTCTAAGAAACTGCTCTGTGTTCTGTTAATTCATCTCACAGAGTTACATCTTTACCTTCAAGAAGCCTTTCGCTAAGGCTGTTCTTGTGGAATTGGCAAAGGGATATTTGGAAGCCCATAGAGGGCTATGGTGAAAAAGGAAATATCTTCCGTTCAAAACTGGAAAGAAGCTTTCTGAGAAACTGCTCTGTGTTCTGTTAATTCATCTCACAGAGTTACATCTTTAACTTCAAGAAGCCTTTCGCTAAGGCTGTTCTTGTGGAATTGGCAAAGGGATATTTGGAAGCCCATAGAGGGCTATGGTGAAAAAGGAAATATCTTCCGTTCAAAACTGGAAAGAAGCTTTCTGAGAAACTGCTCTGTGTTCTGTTAATTCATCTCACAGAGTTACATCTTTCCCTTCAAGATGCCTTTCGCTAAGGCTGTTCTTGTGGAATTGGCAAAGGGATATTTGGAAGCCCATAGAGGGTTATGGTGAAAAAGGAAATATCTTCCGTTCAAAATTGGAAAGAAGCTTTCTGAGAAACTGCTCTGTGTTCTGTTAATTCATCTCACAAAGTTACATCTTTCCCTTCAGGAAGCCTTTCGCTAAGGCTGTTCTTGTGGAATTGGCAAAGGGATATTTGGAAGCCCATAGAGGGCTATGGTGAAAAAGGAAATATCTTCCGTTCAAAACTGGAAAGAAGCTTTCTGAGAAACTGCTCTGTGTTCTGTTAATTCATCTCACAGAGTTACATCTTTCCCTTCAAGAAGCCTTTCGCTAAGGCTGTTCTTGTGGAATTGGCAAAGGGATATTTGGAAGCCCATAGAGGGCTATGGTGAAAAAGGAAATATCTTCCGTTCAAAACTGGAAAGAAGCTTTCTGAGAAACTGCTCTGTGTTCTGTTAATTCATCTCACAGAGTTACATGTTTCCCTTGAAGAATCCTTTCGCTAAGGCTGTTCTTGTGGAATTGGCAAAGGGATATTTGGAAGCCCATAGAGGGCTATGGTGAAAAAGGAAATATCTTCCGTTCAAAACTGGAAAGAAGCTTTCTGAGAAACTGCTCTGTGTTCTGTAAATTCATCTCACAGAGTTACATCTTTCCCTTCAAGAAGCCTTTCGCTAAGGCTGTTCTTGTGGAATTGGCAAAGGGATATTTGGAAGCCCATAGAGGGCTATGGTGAAAAAGGAAATATCTTCCGTTCAAAACTGGAAAGAAGCTTTCTGAGAAACTGCTCTGTGTTCTGTTAATTCATCTCACAGAGTTACATCTTTCCCTTCAAGAAGCCTTTCGCTAAGGCTGTTCTTGTGGAATTGGCAAAGGGATATTTGGAAGCCCATAGAGGGCTATGGTGAAAAAGGAAATATCTTCCGTTCAAAACTGGAAAGAAGCTTTCTGAGAAACTGCTCTGTGTTCTGTTAATTCATCTCACAGAGTTACATCTTTCCCTTCAAGAAGCCTTTCGCTAAGGCTGTTCTTGTGGAATTGGCAAAGGGATATTTGGAAGCCCATAGAGGGCTATGGTGAAAAAGGAAATATCTTCCGTTCAAAACTGGAAAGAAGCTTTCTGAGAAACTGCTCTGTGTTCTGTTAATTCATCTCACAGAGTTACATCTTTCCCTTCAAGAAGCCTTTCGCTAAGGCTGTTCTTGTGGAATTGGCAAAGGGATATTTGGAAGCCCATAGAGGGCTATGGTGAAAAAGGAAATATCTTCCGTTCAAAACTGGAAAGAAGCTTTCTGAGAAACTGCTCTGTGTTCTGTTAATTCATCTCACAGAGTTACATCTTTCCCTTCAAGAAGCCTTTCGCTAAGGTTGTTCTTGTGGAATTGGCAAAGGGCTATTTGGAAGCCCATAGAGGGCTATAGTGAAAAAAAAAATATCTTCGGTTCAAAACTGGAAAGAAGCTTTCTGAGAAACTGCTCTGTGTTCTGTTAATTCATCTCACAGAGTTACATCTTTCCCTTCAGGAAGCCTTTCGCTAAGGCTGTTCTTGTGGAATTGGCAAAGCGATATTTGGAAGCCCATAGATGGCTATGGTGAAAAAGGAAATATCTTCCGTTCAAAACTGGAAAGAAGCTTTCGGAGAAACTGCTTTGTGTTCTGTTAATTCATCTCACAGAGTTACATCTTTCCCTTCAAGAAGCCTTTCGCTAAGGTTGTTCTTGTGGAATTGGCAAAGGGATATTTGGAAGCCCAAAGAGGGCTATGGTGAAAAAGGAAATATCTTCTGTACAAAACAGGGAAGAAGCTTTCTGAGACACTGTTCTATGTTCTGTAAATTCATCTCACAGAGTTACATCTTTCCCTTCAAGAAGCCTTTCGCTAAGGCTGTTCTTGTGGAATTGGAAAAGGGATATTTGGAAGCCCATAGAGGGCTATGGTGAAAAAGGAAATATCTTCCGTTCAAAACTGGAAAGAAGCTTTCTGAGAAACTGCTCTGTGTTCTGTTAATTCATCTCACAGAGTTACATCTTTCCCTTCAAGAAGCCTTTCGCTAAGGCTGTTCTTGTGGAATTGGCAAAGGGATATTTGGAAGCCCATAGAGGGCTATGGTGAAAAAGGAAATATCTTCCGTTCAAAACTGGAAAGAAGCTTTCTGAGAAAGTGCTCTGTGTTCTGTTAATTCATCTCACAGAGTTACAGCTTTCCCTTCAAGATGCCTTTCGCTAAGGCTGTTCTTGTGGAATTGGCAAAGGGATATTTGGAAGCCCATAGAGGGTTATGGTGAAAAAGGAAATATCTTCCGTTCAAAACTGGATAGAAGCTTTCTGAGAAACTGCTCTGTGTTCTGTTAATTCATCTCACAGAGTTACATCTTTCCCTTCAGGAAGCCTATCGCTAAGGCTGTTCTTGTGGAATTGGCAAAGGAATATTTGGAAGCCCATAGAGGGCTATGGTGAAAAAGGAAATATCTTCCGTTCAAAACTGGAGAGAAGCTTTGTGAGAAACTGCTCGGTGTTCTGTTAATTCATCTCACAGAGTTACATCTTTCCCTTCAAGAAGCCTTTCGCTAAGGTTGTTCTTCTGCAATTGGCAAAGGGATATTTGAAAGCCCATAGAGGGCTATGGTGAAAAAGGAAATATCTTCCGTTCAAAACTGGAAAGAAGCATTCTGAGAAACTATTCTATGTTCTGTTAATTCATCTCACAGAGTTACATCTTTCCCTTCAAGAAGCCTTTCGCTAAGGCTGTTCTTGTGGAATTGGCAAAGGGATATTTGGAAGCCCATACAGGGCTATGGTGGAAGAGGAAATACCTTCCGTTCAAAACTGGAAAGAAGCTTTCTGAGAAACTGCTCTGTGTTCTGTTAATACATCTCACAGAGTTACATCTTTCACTTCAAGAACCCTTTCGCTAAGGCTGTTCTTGTGGAATTGGCAAAGGGATATTTGGAAGCCCATAGAGGGCTATGGTGAAAAAGGAAATATCTTCCGTTCAAAAGTGGAAGGAAGCTTTCTGAGAAACTGTTCTATGTTCTGTTAATTCATCTCACAGAGTTAGATCTTTCCCTTCAAGAAGCCTTTCGCTAAGGCTGTTCTTGTGGAATTGGCAAAGGGATATTTGGAAGCCCATAGAGGGCTATGGTGAAAATGGAAATAACTTCCGTTCAAAACTGGAAAGAAGCTTTCTGAGAAACTGCTCTGTGTTCTGTTAATTCATCTCCCAGAGTTACATCTTTCCCTTCAAGTAGCCTTTCGCTAAGGCTGTTCTTGTGGAATTGGCAAAGGGATATTTGGAAGCCCATAGAGGGCTATGGTGAAAAAGGTAATATCTTCCGTTCAAAACTTTAAAGAAGTTTTTGAGAAACTGCACTGTGTGCTGTTAATTCATCTCACAGAGTTACATCTTTAACTTCAAGAAGCCTTTCGCTAAGGCTGTTCTTGTGGAATTGGCAAAGGGATATTTGGAAGCCCATAGAGGGCTATGGTGAAAAATTAAATATCTTCCGTTCAAAACTGGAAAGAAGCTTTCTGAGAAACTGCTCTGTGTTCTGTTAATTCATCTCACAGAGTTACATCTTTCCCTTCAAGAAGACTTTCGCTAAGGCTGTTCTTGTGGAATTGGCAAAGGGATATTTGGAAACCCATAGAGGGCTATGGTGAAAAAGGAAATATGTTCCGTTCAAAACTGGAAAGAAGCTTTCTGAGAAACTGCTCTGTGTTCTGTTAATTCATCTCACAGAGTTACATCTTTCCCTTCAAGAAGCCTTTCGCTAAGGCTGTTCTTGTGGAATTGGCAAAGGGATATTTGGAAGCCCTTAAAGGGCTATGGTGAAAAAGGAAATATCTTCCGTTCAAAAGTGGAAAGAAGCTTTCTGAGAAACGACTCTGTGTTCTGTTAATTCATCTCACAGAGTTACATCTTTCCCTTCAAGAAGCCTTTCGCTAAGGCTGTTCTTGTGGAATTGGCAAAGGGATATTTTTAAGCCCATAGAGAGCTATGGTGAAAATGGAAATATCTTCCGTTCAAAACAGGAAAGAAGCTTTCTGAGAAACTGCTCTGTGTTCTGTTAATTCATCTCACAGAGTTACATCTTTCCCTTCAAGAAGCCTATCGCTAACGCTGTTCTTGTGGAATTGGCAAAGGGATATTTGGAAGCCCATAGAGGGCTACGGTGAAAAAGGAAATATGTTCCGTTCAAAACTGGAAAGAAGCTTTCTGAGAAACTGCTCTGTGTTCTGTTAATTCATCTCACAGAGTTACATCTTTCCCTTCAAGAAGCCTTTCGCTAAGGCTGTTCTTGTGGAATTGGCAAAGGGGTATTTGGAAGCCCATAGAGGACTATGGTGAAAAAGGAAATATCTTCCGTTCAAAACTGTAAAGAAGCTTTCTAAGAAACTGCTCTGTGTTCTGTTAATTCATCTCACAGAGTTACATCTTTACCTTCAAGAAGCCTTTCGCTAAGGCTGTTCTTGTGGAATTGGCAAAGGGATATTTGGAAGCCCATAGAGGGCTATGGTGAAAAAGGAAATATCTTCCGTTCAAAACTGGAAAGAAGCTTTCTGAGAAACTGCTCTGTGTTCTGTTAATTCATCTCACAGAGTTACATCTTTAACTTCAAGAAGCCTTTCGCTAAGGCTGTTCTTGTGGAATTGGCAAAGGGATATTTGGAAGCCCATAGAGGGCTATGGTGAAAAAGGAAATATCTTCCGTTCAAAACTGGAAAGAAGCTTTCTGAGAAACTGCTCTGTGTTCTGTTAATTCATCTCACAGAGTTACATCTTTCCCTTCAAGATGCCTTTCGCTAAGGCTGTTCTTGTGGAATTGGCAAAGGGATATTTGGAAGCCCATAGAGGGCTATGGTGAAAAAGGAAATATCTTCCGTTCAAAATTGGAAAGAAGCTTTCTGAGAAACTGCTCTGTGTTCTGTTAATTCATCTCACAAAGTTACATCTTTCCCTTCAGGAAGCCTTTCGCTAAGGCTGTTCTTGTGGAATTGGCAAAGGGATATTTGGAAGCCCATAGAGGGCTATGGTGAAAAAGGAAATATCTTCCGTTCAAAACTGGAAAGAAGCTTTCTGAGAAACTGCTCTGTGTTCTGTTAATTCATCTCACAGAGTTACATCTTTCCCTTCAAGAAGCCTTTCGCTAAGGCTGTTCTTGTGGAATTGGCAAAGGGATATTTGGAAGCCCATAGAGGGCTATGGTGAAAAAGGAAATATCTTCCGTTCAAAACTGGAAAGAAGCTTTCTGAGAAACTGCTCTGTGTTCTGTTAATTCATCTCACAGAGTTACATGTTTCCCTTGAAGAATCCTTTCGCTAAGGCTGTTCTTGTGGAATTGGCAAAGGGATATTTGGAAGCCCATAGAGGGCTATGGTGAAAAAGGAAATATCTTCCGTTCAAAACTGGAAAGAAGCTTTCTGAGAAACTGCTCTGTGTTCTGTAAATTCATCTCACAGAGTTACATCTTTCCCTTCAAGAAGCCTTTCGCTAAGGCTGTTCTTGTGGAATTGGCAAAGGGATATTTGGAAGCCCATAGAGGGCTATGGTGAAAAAGGAAATATCTTCCGTTCAAAACTGGAAAGAAGCTTTCTGAGAAACTGCTCTGTGTTCTGTTAATTCATCTCACAGAGTTACATCTTTCCCTTCAAGAAGCCTTTCGCTAAGGCTGTTCTTGTGGAATTGGCAAAGGGATATTTGGAAGCCCATAGAGGGCTATGGTGAAAAAGGAAATATCTTCCGTTCAAAACTGGAAAGAAGCTTTCTGAGAAACTGCTCTGTGTTCTGTTAATTCATCTCACAGAGTTACATCTTTCCCTTCAAGAAGCCTTTCGCTAAGGCTGTTCTTGTGGAATTGGCAAAGGGATATTTGGAAGCCCATAGAGGGCTATGGTGAAAAAGGAAATATCTTCCGTTCAAAACTGGAAAGAAGCTTTCTGAGAAACTGCTCTGTGTTCTGTTAATTCATCTCACAGAGTTACATCTTTCCCTTCAAGAAGCCTTTCGCTAAGGTTGTTCTTGTGGAATTGGCAAAGGGCTATTTGGAAGCCCATAGAGGGCTATGGTGAAAAAGGAAATATCTTCCGTTCAAAACTGGAAAGAAGCTTTCTGAGAAACTGCTCTGTGTTCTGTTAATTCATCTCACAGAGTTACATCTTTCCCTTCAGGAAGCCTTTCGCTAAGGCTGTTCTTGTGGAATTGGCAAAGCGATATTTGGAAGCCCATAGATGGCTATGGTGAAAAAGGAAATATCTTCCGTTCAAAACTGGAAAGAAGCTTTCTGAGAAACTGCTTTGTGTTCTGTTAATTCATCTCACAGAGTTACATCTTTTCCTTCAAGAAGCCTTTCGCTAAGGTTGTTCTTGTGGAATTGGCAAAGGGATATTTGGAAGCCCATAGAGGGCTATGGTGAAAAAGGAAATAGCTTCTGTACAAAACAGGGAAGAAGCTTTCTGAGACACTGTTCTATGTTCTGTTAATTCATCTCACAAAGTTACATCTTTCCCTTCAAGAAGCCTTTCGCTAAGGCTGTTCTTGTGGAATTGGAAAAGGGATATTTGGAAGCCCATAGAGGGCTATGGTGAAAAAGGAAATATCTTCCGTTCAAAACTGGAAAGAAGCTTTCTGAGAAACTGCTCTGTGTTCTGTTAATTCATCTCACAGAGTTACATCTTTCCCTTCAAGAAGCCTTTCGCTAAGGATGTTCTTGTGGAATTGGCAAAGGGATATTTGGAATCCCATAGAGGGCTATGTTGAAAAAGGAAATATCTTCCGTTCAAAACTGGAAAGAAGCTTTCTGAGAAAGTGCCCTGTGTTCTGTTAATTCATCTCACAGAGTTACAGCTTTCCCTTCAAGATGCCTTTCGCTAAGGCTGTTCTTGTGGAATTGGCAAAGGGATATTTGGAAGCCCATAGAGGGCTATGGTGAAAAAGGAAATATCTTCCGTTCAAAACTGGATAGAAGCTTTCTGAGAAACTGCTCTGTGTTCTGTTAATTCATCTCACAGAGTTACATCTTTCCCTTCAGGAAGCCTATCGCTAAGGCTGTTCTTGTGGAATTGGCAAAGGAATATTTGGAAGCCCATAGAGGGCTATGGTGAAAAAGGAAATATCTTCCGTTCAAAACTGGAGAGAAGCTTTGTGAGAAACTGCTCGGTGTTCTGTTAATTCATCTCACAGAGTTACATCTTTCCCTTCAAGAAGCCTTTCGCTAAGGTTGTTCTTCTGGAATTGGCAAAGGGATATTTGAAAGCCCATAGAGGGCTATGGTGAAAAAGGAAATATCTTCCGTTCAAAACTGGAAAGAAGCTTTCTGAGAAACTATTCTATGTTCTGTTAATTCATCTCACAGAGTTACATCTTTCCCTTCAAGAAGCCTTTCGCTAAGGCTGTTCTTGTGGAATTGGCAAAGGGATATTTGGAAGCCCATACAGGGCTATGGTGGAAGAGGAAATACCTTCCGTTCAAAACTGGAAAGAAGCTTTCTGAGAAACTGCTCTGTGTTCTGTTAATACATCTCACAGAGTTACATCTTTCACTTCAAGAACCCTTTCGCTAAGGCTGTTCTTGTGGAATTGGCAAAGGGATATTTGGAAGCCCATAGAGGGCTATGGTGAAAAAGGAAATATCTTCCGTTCAAAAGTGGAAGGAAGCTTTCTGAGAAACTGTTCTATGTTCTGTTAATTCATCTCACAGAGTTACATCTTTTCCTTCAAGAAGCCTTTCGCTAAGGCTGTTCTTGTGGAATTGGCAAAGGGATATTTGGAAGCCCATAGAGGGCTATGGTGAAAATGGAAATAACTTCCGTTCAAAACTGGAAAGAAGCTTTCTGAGAAACTGCTCTGTGTTCTGTTAATTCATCTCACAGAGTTACATCTTTCCCTTCAAGTAGCCTTTCGCTAAGGCTGTTCTTGTGGAATTGGCAAAGGGATATTTGGAAGCCCATACAGGGCTATGGTGAAAAAGGTAATATCTTCCGTTCAAAACTTTAAAGAAGTTTTTGAGAAACTGCTCTGTGTGCTGTTAATTCATGTCACAGAGTTACATCTTTAACTTCAAGAAGCCTTTCGCTAAGGCTGTTCTTGTGGAATTGGCAAAGGGATATTTGGAAGCCCATAGAGGGCTATGGTGAAAAAGGAAATATCTTCCGTTCAAAACTGGAAAGAAGCTTTCTGAGAAACTGCTCTGTGTTCTGTTAATTCATCTCACAGAGTTACATCTTTCCCTTCAAGAAGCCTTTCGCTAAGGCTGTTCTTGTGGAATTGGCAAAGGGATATTTGGAAACCCATAGAGGGCTATGGTGAAAAAGGAAATATCTTCCGTTCAAAACTGGAAAGAAGCTTTCTGAGAAACTGCTCTGTGTTCTGTTAATTCATCTCACAGAGTTACATCTTTCCCTTCAAGAAGCCTTTCGCTAAGGCTGTTCTTGTGGAATTGGCAAAGGGATATTTGGAAGCCCATAAAGGGCTATGGTGAAAAAGGAAATATCTTCCGTTCAAAAGTGGAAAGAAGCTTTCTGAGAAACGGCTCTGTGTTCTGTTAATTCATCTCACAGAGTTACATCTTTCCCTTCAAGAAGCCTTTCGCTAAGGCTGTTCTTGTGGAATTGGCAAAGGGATATTTTTAAGCCCATAGAGAGCTATGGTGAAAAAGGAAATATCTTCCGTTCAAAACAGGAAAGAAGCTTTCTGAGAAACTGCTCTGTGTTCTGTTAATTCATCTCACAGAGTTACATCTTTCCCTTCAATAAGCCTATCGCTAACGCTGTTCTTGTGGAATTGGCAAAGGGATATTTGGAAGCCCATAGAGGGCTATGGTGAAAAAGGAAATATGTTCCGTTCAAAACTGGAAAGAAGCTTTCTGAGAAACTGCTCTGTGTTCTGTTAATTCATCTCACAGAGTTACATCTTTCCCTTCAAGAAGCCTTTCGCTAAGGCTGTTCTTGTGGAATTGGCAAAGGGATATTTGGAAGCCCATAGAGGACTATGGTGAAAAAGGAAATATCTTCCGTTCAAAACTGGAAAGAAGCTTTCTGAGAAACTGCTCTGTGTTCTGTTAATTCATCTCACAGAGTTACATCTTTAACTTCAAGAAGCCTTTCGCTAAGGCTGTTCTTGTGGAATTGGCAAAGGGCTATTTGGAAGCCCATCGAGGGCTATGGTGAAAAAGGAAATATCTTCCGTTCAAAACTGGAAAGAAGCTTTCTGAGAAACTGCTCTGTGTTCTGTTAATTCATCTCACAGAGTTACATCTTTCCCTTCAAGATGCCTTTCGCTAAGGCTGTTCTTGTGGAATTGGCAAAGGGATATTTGGAAGCCCATAGAGGGCTATGGTGAAAAAGGAAATATCTTCCGTTCAAAATTGGAAAGAAGCTTTCTGAGAAACTGCTCTGTGTTCTGTTAATTCATCTCACAAAGTTACATCTTTCCCTTCAGGAAGCCTTTCGCTAAGGCTGTTCTTGTGGAATTGGCAAAGGGATATTTGGAAGCCCATAGAGGGCTATGGTGAAAAAGGAAATATCTTCCGTTCAAAACTGGAAAGAAGCTTTCTGAGAAACTGCTCTGTGTTCTGTAAATTCATCTCACAGAGTTACATCTTTCCCTTCAAGAAGCCTTTCGCTAAGGCTGTTCTTGTGGAATTGGCAAAGGGATATTTGGAAGCCCATAGAGGGCTATGGTGAAAAAGGAAATATCTTCCGTTCAAAACTGGAAAGAAGCTTTCTGAGAAACTGCTCTGTGTTCTGTTAATTCATCTCACAGAGTTACATCTTTCCCTTCAAGAAGCCTTTCGCTAAGGCTGTTCTTGTGGAATTGGCAAAGGGATATTTGGAAGCCCATAGAGGGCTATGGTGAAAAAGGAAATATCTTCCGTTCAAAACTGGAAAGAAGCTTTCTGAGAAACTGCTCTGTGTTCTGTTAATTCATCTCACAGAGTTACATCTTTCCCTTCAAGAAGCCTTTCGCTAAGGCTGTTCTTGTGGAATTGGCAAAGGGATATTTGGAAGCCCATAGAGGGCTATGGTGAAAAAGGAAATATCTTCCGTTCAAAACTGGAAAGAAGCTTTCTGAGAAAGTGCTCTGTGTTCTGTTAATTCATCTCACAGAGTTACAGCTTTCCCTTCAAGATGCCTTTCGCTAAGGCTGTTCTTGTGGAATTGGCAAAGGGATATTTGGAAGCCCATAGAGGGCTATGGTGAAAAAGGAAATATCTTCCGTTCAAAACTGGATAGAAGCTTTCTGAGAAACTGCTCTGTGTTCTGTTAATTCATCTCACAGAGTTACATCTTTCCCTTCAGGAAGCCTATCGCTAAGGCTGTTCTTGTGGAATTGGCAAAGGAATATTTGGAAGCCCATAGAGGGCTATGGTGAAAAAGGAAATATCTTCCGTTCAAAACTGGAGAGAAGCTTTGTGAGAAACTGCTCGGTGTTCTGTTAATTCATCTCACAGAGTTACATCTTTCCCTTCAAGAAGCCTTTCGCTAAGGTTGTTCTTCTGGAATTGGCAAAGGGATATTTGAAAGCCCATAGAGGGCTATGGTGAAAAAGGAAACATCTTCCGTTCAAAACTGGAAAGGAGCTTTCTGAGAAACTATTCTATGTTCTGTTAATTCATCTCACAGAGTTACATCTTTCCCTTCAAGAAGCCTTTCGCTAAGGCTGTTCTTGTGGAATTGGCAAAGGGATATTTGGAAGCCCATACAGGGCTATGGTGGAAGAGGAAATACCTTCCGTTCAAAACTGGAAAGAAGCTTTCTGAGAAACTGCTCTGTGTTCTGTTAATACATCTCACAGAGTTACATCTTTCACTTCAAGAACCCTTTCGCTAAGGCTGTTCTTGTGGAATTGGCAAAGGGATATTTGGAAGCCCATAGAGGGCTATGGTGAAAAAGGAAATATCTTCCGTTCAAAAGTGGAAGGAAGCTTTCTGAGAAACTGTTCTATGTTCTGTTAATTCATCTCACAGAGTTACATCTTTCCCTTCAAGAAGCCTTTCGCTAAGGCTGTTCTTGTGGAATTGGCAAAGGGATATTTGGAAGCCCATAGAGGGCTATGGTGAAAATGGAAATAACTTCCGTTCAAAACTGGAAAGAAGCTTTCTGAGAAACTGCTCTGTGTTCTGTTAATTCATCTCACAGAGTTACATCTTTCCTTTCAAGTAGCCTTTCGCTAAGGCTGTTCTTGTGGAATTGGCAAAGGGATATTTGGAAGCCCATAGAGGGCTATGGTGAAAAAGGTAATATCTTCCGTTCAAAACTTTAAAGAAGTTTTTGAGAAACTGCTCTGTGTGCTGTTAATTCATCTCACAGAGTTACATCTTTAACTTCAAGAAGCCTTTCGCTAAGGCTGTTCTTGTGGAATTGGCAAAGGGATATTTGGAAGCCCATAGAGGGCTATGGTGAAAAAGGAAATATCTTCCGTTCAAAACTGGAAAGAAGCTTTCTGAGAAACTGCTCTGTGTTCTGTTAATTCATCTCACAGAGTTACATCTCTCCCTTCAAGAAGCCTTTCGCTAAGGCTGTTCTTGTGGAATTGGCAAAGGGATATTTGGAAATCCATAGAGGGCTATGGTGAAAAAGGAAATATCTTCCGTTCAAAACTGGAAAGAAGCTTTCTGAGAAACTGCTCTGTGTTCTGTTAATTCATCTCACAGAGTTACATCTTTCCCTTCAAGAAGCCTTTCGCTAAGGCTGTTCTTGTGGAATTGGCAAAGGGATATTTGGAAGCCCATAAAGGGCTATGGTGAAAAAGGAAATATCTTCCGTTCAAAAGTGGAAAGAAGCTTTCTGAGAAACTGCTCTGTGTTCTGTTAATTCATCTCACAGAGTTACATCTTTCCCTTCAAGAAGCCTTTCGCTAAGGCTGTTCTTGTGGAATTGGCAAAGGGATATTTTTAAGCCCATAGAGAGCTATGGTGAAAAAGGAATGATCTTCCGTTCAAAACTGGAAAGAAGCTTTCTGAGAAACTGCTCTGTGTTCTGTTAATTCATCTCACAGAGTTACATCTTTCCCTTCAAGAAGCCTATTGCTAACGCTGTTCTTGTGGAATTGGCAAAGGGATATTTGGAAGCCCATAGAGGGCTATGGTGAAAAAGGAAATATGTTCCGTTCAAAACTGGAAAGAAGCTTTCTGAGAAACTGCTCTGTGTTCTGTTAATTCATCTCACAGAGTTACATCTTTCCCTTCAAGAAGCCTTTCGCTAAGGCTGTTCTTGTGGAAACGGCAAAGGGATATTTGGAAGCCCATAGAGGACTATGGTGAAAAAGGAAATATCTTCCGTTCAAAAATGTAAAGAAGCTTTCTAAGAAACTGCTCTGTGTTCTGTTAATTCATCTCACAGAGTTACATCTTTCCCTTCAAGATGCCTTTCGCTAAGGCTGTTCTTGTGGAATTGGCAAAGGGATATTTGGAAGCCCTTAGAGGGCTATGGTGAAAAAGGAAATATCTTCCGTTCAAAACTGGAAAGAAGCTTTCTGAGAAACTGCTCTGTGTTCTGTTAATTCATCACACAGAGTTACATCTTTCCCTTCAGGAAGCCTTTCGCTAAGGCTGTTCTTGTGGAATTGGCTAAGGGATATTTGGAAGCCCATAGAGGGCTTTGGTGAAAAAGGAAATATCTTCCGTTCAAAACTGGAAGGAAGCTTTCTGAGAAACTGTTCTATGTTCTGTTAATTCAACTCACAGAGTTACATCTTTCCCTTCAAGAAGCCTTTCGCTAAGGTTGTTCTTGTGGAATTGGCAAAGGGATATTTGGAAGCCCATAGAGGGCTATGGTGAAAAATTAAATATCTTCCGTTCAAAACTGGAAAGAAGCTTTCTGAGAAACTGCTCTGTGTTCTGTTAATTCATCTCACAGAGTTACATCTTTACCTTCAAGAAGCCTTTCGCTAAGGCTGTTCTTGTGGAATTGGCAAAGGGATATTTGGAAGCCCATAGAGGGCTATGGTGAAAAAGGAAATATCTTCCGTTCAAAACTGGAAAGAAGCTTTCTGAGAAACTGCTCTGTGTTCTGTTAATTCATCTCACAGAGTTACATCTTTAACTTCAAGAAGCCTTTCGCTAAGGCTGTTCTTGTGGAATTGGCAAAGGGATATTTGGAAGCCCATAGAGGGCTATGGTGAAAAAGGAAATATCTTCCGTTCAAAACGGGAAAGAAGCTTTCTGAGAAACTGCTCTGTGTTCTGTTAATTCATCTCACAGAGTTACATCTTTCCCTTCAAGATGCCTTTCGCTAAGGCTGTTCTTGTGGAATTGGCAAAGGGATATTTGGAAGCCCATAGAGGGCTATGGTGAAAAAGGAAATATCTTCCGTTCAAAATTGGAAAGAAGCTTTCTGAGAAACTGCTCTGTGTTCTGTTAATTCATCTCACAAAGTTACATCTTTCCCTTCAGGAAGCCTTTCGCTAAGGCTCTTCTTGTGGAATTGGCAAAGGGATATTTGGAAGCCCATAGAGGGCTATGGTGAAAAAGGAAATATCTTCCGTTCAAAACTGGAAAGAAGCTTTCTGAGAAACTTCTCCGTGTTCTGTTAATTCATCTCACAGAGTTACATCTTTCCCTTCAAGAAGCCTTTCGCTAAGGCTGTTCTTGTGGAATTGGCAAAGGGATATTTGGAAGCCCATAGAGGGCTATGGTGAAAAAGGAAATATCTTCCGTTCAAAACTGGAAAGAAGCTTTCTGAGAAACTGCTCTGTGTTCTGTTAATTCATCTCACAGAGTTACATCTTTCCCTTCAGGAAGCCTTTCGCTAAGGCTGTTCTTGTGGAATTGGCAAAGGGATATTTGGAAGCCCATAGAGGGCTATGGTGAAAAAGGAAATATCTTCCGTTCAAAACTGGAAAGAAGCTTTCTGAGAAACTGCTCTGTGTTCTGTTAATTCATCTCACAGAGTTACATCTTTCCCTTCAAGAAGCCTTTCGCTAAGGCTGTTCTTGTGGAATTGGCAAAGGGATATTTGGAAGCCCATAGAGGACTATGGTGAAAAAGGAAATATCTTCCGTTCAAAACTGGAAAGAAGCTTTCTGAGAAACTGCTCTGTGTTCTGTTAATTCATCTCACAGAGTTACATCTTTCCCTTCAAGAAGCCTTTCGCTAAGGCTGTTCTTGTGGAATTGGCAAAGGGATATTTGGAAGCCCATAGAGGGCTATGGTGAAAAAGGAAATATCTTCCGTTCAAAACTGGAAAGAAGCTTTCTGAGAAACTGCTCTGTGTTCTGTTAATTCATCTCACAGAGTTACATCTTTCATTTCAAGAAGCCTTTCGCTAAGGCTGTTCTTGTGGAATTGGCAAAGGGATATTTGGAAGCCCATAGAGGGCTATGGTGAAAAAGGAAATATCTTCCGTTCAAAACTGGAAAGAAGCTTTCTGAGAAACTGCTCTGTGTTCTGTTAATTCATCTCACAGAGTTACATCTTTCCCTTCAAGAAGCCTTTCGCAAAGGCTGTTCTTGTGGAATTGGCAAAGGGATATTTGGAAGCCCATAGAGGGCTATGGTGAAAAAGGAAATATCTTCCGTTCAAAACTGGAAAGAAGCTTTCTGAGAAACTGCTCTGTGTTCTGTTAATTCATCTCACAGAGTTACATCTTTCCCTTCAAGAAGCCTTTCGCTAAGGCTGTTCTTGTGGAATTGGCAAAGGGATATTTGGAAGCCCATAGAGGGCTATGGTGAAAAAGGAAATATCTTCCGTTCAAAAGTGGAAGGAAGCTTTCTGAGAAACGGCTCTGTGTTCTGTTAATTCATCTCACAGAGTTACATCTTTCCCTTCAAGAAGCCTTTCGTTAAGGCTGTTCTTGTGGAAATGGCAAAGGGATATTTTTAAGCCCATAGAGGGCTATGGTGAAAAAGGAAATATCTTCCGTTCAAAACTGGAAAGAAGCTTTCTGAGAAACTGCTCTGTGTTCTGTTAATTCATCTCACAGAGTTACATCTTTCCCTTCAAGAAGCCTTTCGCTAAGGCTGTTCTTGTGGAATTGGCAAAGGGATATTTGGAAGCCCATAGAGGGCTATGGTGAAAAAGGAAATACCTTCCGTTCAAAACTGGAAAGAAGCTTTCTGAGAAACTGCTCTGTGTTCTGTTAATTCATCACACAGAGTTACATCTTTCCCTTCAAGAAATCTTTCGCTAGGCTGTTCTTGTGGAATTGGCAAAGGGATATTTGGAAGCCCATAGAGGGCTATGGTGAAAAAGGAAATATCTTCCGTTCAAAACTGGAAAGAAGCTTTCTGAGAAACTGCTCTGTGTTCTGTTAATTCATCTCACAGAGTTACATCTTTCCCTTCAAGAAGCCTTTCGCTAACTCTGTTCTTGTGGAATTGGCAAAGGGATATTTGGAAGCCCATAGAGGGCTATGGTGAAAAAGGTAATATGTTCCGTTCAAAACTGGAAAGAAGCTTTCTGAGAAACTGCTCTGTGTTCTGTTAATTCATCTCACAGAGTTACATCTTTCCCTTCAAGAAGCTTTTCGCTAAGGCTGTTCTTGTGGAATTGGCAAAGGGATATTTGGAAGCCCATAGAGGGCTATGGTGAAAAAGGAAATACCTTCCGTTCAAAACTGGAAAGAAGCTTTCTGAGAAACTGCTCTGTGTTCTGTTAATTCATCTCACAGAGTTACATCTTTCCCTTCAAGAAGTCTTTCGCTAGGCTGTTCTTGTGGAATTGGCAAAGGGATATTTGGAAGCCCATAAAGGGCTATGGTGAAAAAGGAAATATCTTCCGTTCAAAAGTGGAAAGAAGCTTTCTGAGAAACTGCTCTGTGTTCTGTTAATTCATCTCACAGAGTTACATCTTTCCCTTCAAGAAGCCTTTCGCTAAGGCTGTTCTTGTGGAATTGGCAAAGGGATATTTTTAAGCCCATAGAGAGCTATGGTGAAAAAGGAAATATCTTCCGTTCAAAACTGGAAAGAAGCTTTCTGAGAAACTGCTCTGTGTTCTGTTAATTCATCTCACAGAGTTACATCTTTCCCTTCAAGAAGCCTATTGCTAACGCTGTTCTTGTGGAATTGGCAAAGGGATATTTGGAAGCCCATAGAGGGCTATGGTGAAAAAGGAAATATGTTCCGTTCAAAACTGGAAAGAAGCTTTCTGAGAAACTGCTCTGTGTTCTGTTAATTCATCTCACAGAGTTACATCTTTCCCTTCAAGAAGCCTTTCGCTAAGGCTGTTCTTGTGGAATTGGCAAAGGGATATTTGGAAGCCCATAGAGGACTATGGTGAAAAAGGAAATATCTTCCGTTCAAAAATGTAAAGAAGCTTTCTAAGAAACTGCTCTGTGTTCTGTTAATTCATCTCACAGAGTTACATCTTTCCCTTCAAGATGCCTTTCGCTAAGGCTGTTCTTGTGGAATTGGCAAAGGGATATTTGGAAGCCCTTAGAGGGCTATGGTGAAAAAGGAAATATCTTCCGTTCAAAACTGGAAAGAAGCTTTCTGAGAAACTGCTCTGTGTTCTGTTAATTCATCTCACAGAGTTACATCTTTGCCTTCAGGAAGCCTTTCGCTAAGGCTGTTCTTGTGGAATTGGCTAAGGGATATTTGGAAGCCCATAGAGGGCTATGGTGAAAAAGGAAATATCTTCCGTTCAAAACTGGAAGGAAGCTTTCTGAGAAACTGTTCTATGTTCTGTTAATTCAACTCACAGAGTTACATCTTTCCCTTCAAGAAGCCTTTCGCTAAGGTTTTTCTTGTGGAATTGGCAAAGGGATATTAGGAAGCCCATAGAGTTCTATGGTGAAAAATTAAATATCTTCCGTTCAAAACTGGAAAGAAGCTTTCTGAGAAACTGCTCTGTGTTCTGTTAATTCATCTCACAGAGTTACATCTTTACCTTCAAGAAGCCTTTCGCTAAGGCTGTTCTTGAGGAATTGGCAAAGGGATATTTGGAAGCCCATAGAGGGCTATGGTGAAAAAGGAAATATCTTCCGTTCAAAACTGGAAAGAAGCTTTCTGAGAAACTGCTCTGTGTTCTGTTAATTCATCTCACAGAGTTACATCTTTAACTTCAAGAAGCCTTTCGCTAAGGCTGTTCTTGTGGAATTGGCAAAGGGATATTTGGAAGCCCATAGAGGGCTATGGTGAAAAAGGAAATATCTTCCGTTCAAAACGGGAAAGAAGCTTTCTGAGAAACTGCTCTGTGTTCTGTTAATTCATCTCACAGAGTTACATCTTTCCCTTCAAGATGCCTTTCGCTAAGGCTGTTCTTGTGGAATTGGCAAAGGGATATTTGGAAGCCCATAGAGGGCTATGGTGAAAAAGGAAATATCTTCCGTTCAAAATTGGAAAGAAGCTTTCTGAGAAACTGCTCTGTGTTCTGTTAATTCATCTCACAAAGTTACATCTTTCCCTTCTGGAAGCCTTTCGCTAAGGCTCTTCTTGTGGAATTGGCAAAGGGATATTTGGAAGCCCATAGAGGGCTATGGTGAAAAAGGAAATATCTTCCCTTCAAAACTGGAAAGAAGCTTTCTGAGAAACTGCTCTGTGTTCTGTTAATTCATATCACAGAGTTACATCTTTCCCTTCAAGAAGCCTTTCGCTAAGGCTGTTCTTGTGGAATTGGCAAAGGGATATTTGGAAGCCCATAGAGGGCTATGGTGAAAAAGGAAATATCTTCCGTTCAAAACTGGAAAGAAGCTTTCTGAGAAACTGCTCTGTGTTCTGTTAATTCATCTCACAGAGTTACATCTTTCCCTTCAGGAAGCCTTTCGCTAAGGCTGTTCTTGTGGAATTGGCAAAGGGATATTTGGAAGCCCATAGAGGGCTATGGTGAAAAAGGAAATATCTTGCGTTCAAAACTGGAAAGAAGCTTTCTGAGAAACTGCTCTGTGTTCTGTTAATTCATCTCACAGAGTTACATCTTTCCCTTCAAGAAGCCTTTCGCTAAGGCTGTTCTTGTGGAATTGGCAAAGGGATATTTGGAAGCCCATAGAGGGCTATGGTGAAAAAGGAAATATCTTCCGTTCAAAACTGGAAAGAAGCTTTCTGAGAAACTGCTCTGTGTTCTGTTAATTCATCTCACAGAGTTACATCTTTCCCTTCAAGAAGCCTTTCGCTAAGGCTGTTCTTGTGGAATTGGCAAAGGGATATTTGGAAGCCCATAGAGGGCTATGGTGAAAAAGGAAATATCTTCCGTTCAAAACTGGAAAGAAGCTTTCTGAGAAACTGCTCTGTGTTCTGTTAATTCATCTCACAGAGTTACATCTTTCATTTCAAGAAGCCTTTCGCTAAGGCTGTTCTTGTGGAATTGGCAAAGGGATATTTGTAAGCCCATAGAGGGCTATGGTGAAAAAGGAAATATGTTCCGTTCAAAACTGGAAAGAAGCTTTCTGAGAAACTGCTCTGTGTACTGTTAATTCATCTCACAGAGTTACATCTTTCCCTTGAAGAAGCCTTTCGCTAAGGCTGTTCTTGTGGAATTGGCAAAGGGATATTTGGAAGCCCATAGAGGGCTATGGTGAAAAAGGAAATATCTTCCGTTCAAAAGTGGAAGGAAGCTTTCTGAGAAACGGCTCTGTGTTCTGTTAATTCATCTCACAGAGTTACATCTTTCCCTTCAAGAAGCCTTTCGCTAAGGCTGTTCTTGTGGAATTGGCAAAGGGATATTTGGAAGCCCATAGAGGGCTAAGGTGAAAAAGGAAATACCTTCCGTTCAAAACTGGAAAGAAGCTTTCTGAGAAACTGCTCTGTGTTCTGTTAATTCATCACACAGAGTTACATCTTTCCCTTCAAGAAGTCTTTCGCTAGGCTGTTCTTGTGGAATTGGCAAAGGGATATTTGGAAGCCCATAGAGGGCTATGGTGAAAAAGGAAATATCTTCCGTTCAAAACTGGAAAGAAGCTTTCTGAGAAACTGCTCTGTGTTCTGTTAATTCATCTCACAGAGTTACATCTTTCCCTTCAAGAAGCCTTTCGCTAAGGCTGTTCTTGTGGAATTGGCAAAGGGATATTTGGAAGCCCATAGAGGGCTATGGTGAAAAAGGAAATATCTTCCGTTCAAAACTGGAAAGAAGCTTTCTGAGAAAATGCTCTGTGTTCTGTTAATTCATCTCACAGCGTTACATCTTTCCCTTCTAGATGCCTTTCGCTAAGGCTGTTCTTGTGGAATTGGCAAAGGGATATTTGGAAGCCCATAGAGGGCTATGGTGAAAAAGGAAATATCTTCCGTTCAAAACTGGAAAGAAGCTTTCTGAGAAACTGCTCTGTGTTCTGTTAATTCATCTCACAGAGTTACATCTTTCCCTTCATTAAGCCTTTCGCTAAGGTTGTTCTTGTGGAATTGGCAAAGGGATATTTGGAAGCCCATAGAGGGCTATGGTGAAAAAGGAAATATCTTCCGATCAAAACTATAAAGAAGCTTTCTGAGAAACTGTTCTATGTTCTGTTAATTCATCTCACAGAGTTACATCTTTCCCTTCAAGAAGCCTTTCGCTAAGGCTGTTCTTGTGGAATTGGCAAAGGGATATTTGGAAGCCCATAGAGGGCTATGGTGAAAAAGGAAATATCTTCCGTTCAAAACTGGAAAGAAGCTTTCTGAGAAACTGCTCTGTGTTCTGTTAATTCATCTCACAGAGTTACATCTTTCCCTTCAAGAAGCCTTTCGCTAACGCTGTTCTTGTGGAATTGGCAAATTGATATTTGGAAGCCCATAGAGGTCTAAGGTGAAAAAGGAAATATCTTGCGTTCAAAACTGGAAAGAAGCTTTCTGAGAAACTGCTCTGTGTTCTGTTAATTCATCTCACAGAGTTACATCTTTCCCTTCAAGAAGCCTTTCGCTAAGGCTGTTCTTGTGGAATTGGCAAAGGGATATTTGGAAGCCCATAGAGGGCTATGGTGAAAAAGGAAATATCTTCCGTTCAAAACTGGAAAGAAGCTTTCTGAGAAACTGCTCTGTGTTCTGTTAATTCATCTCACAGAGTTACATCTTTCCCTTCAAGATGCCTTTCGCTAAGGCTGTTCTTGTGGAATTGGCAAAGGGATATTTGGAAGCCCATAGAGGGCTATGGTGAAAAAGGAAATATCTTCCGTTCAAAACTGGAAAGAAGCTTTCTGAGAAACTGCTCTGTGTTCTGTTAATTCATCTCACAGAGTTACATCTTTAACTTCAAGAAGCCTTTCGCTAAGTCTTTTCTTGTGGAATTGGCAAAGGGATATTTGGAAGCCCATAGAGGGCTATGGTGAAAAAGGAAATATCTTCCGTTCAAAACTGGAAAGAAGCTTTCTGAGAAACTGCTCTGTGTTCTGTTAATTCATCTCACAGAGTTACATCTTTCCCGTCAAGAAGCCTTTCGCTAAGGCTGTTCTTGTGGAATTGGCAAAGGGATATTTGTAAGCCCATAGAGGGCTATGGTGAAAAAGGAAATATGTTCCGTTCAAAACTGGAAAGAAGCTTTCTGAGAAACTGCTCTGTGTTCTGTTAATTCATCTCACAGAGTTACATCTTTCCCTTGAAGAAGCCTTTCGCTAAGGCTGTTCTTGTGGAATTGGCAAAGGGATATTTGGAAGCCCATAGAGGGCTATGGTGAAAAAGGAAATATCTTCCGTTCAAAACTGGAAAGAAGCTTTCTGAGAAACTGCTCTGTGTTCTGTTAATTCATCTCACAGAGTTACATCTTTAACTTCAAGAATCCTTTTGCTAAGGCTGTTCTTGTGGAATTGGCAAAGGGATATTTGGAAGCCCATAGAGGGCTATGGTGAAAAAGCAAATTTCTTCCGTTCAAAACTGGAAGGAAGCTTTCTGAGAAACTGTTCTATGTTGTGTTAATTCATCTCACAGAGTTACATCTTTCCCTTCAAGAAGCCTTTTGCTAAGGCTGTTCTTGGGGAATTGGCAAAGGGATATTTGGAAGCCCATAGAGGGCTACGGTGAAAAAGGAAATATCTTCCGTTCAAAACTGGAAAGAAGCTTTCTGAGAAACTGCTCTGTGTTCTGTTAATTCATCTCACAGAGTTACATCTTTCCCTTCAAGAAGCCTTTCGCTAAGGCTGTTCTTGTGGAATTGGCAAAGGGATATTTGGAAGCCCATAGAGGGCTATGGTGAAAAAGGAAATATCTTCCGTTCAAAACTGGAAAGAAGCTTTCTGAGAAACTGCTCTGTGTTCTGTTAATTCATCTCACAGAGTTACATCTTTAACTTCAAGAAGCCTTTCGCTAAGGCTGTTCTTGTGGAATTGGCAAAGGGATATTTGGAAGCCCATAGAGGGCTACGGTGTAAAAGGAAATACCTTCCGTTCACAACTGGAAAGAAGCTTTCTGAGAAACTGCTCTGTGTTCTGTTAATTCATCTCACAGAGTTACATCTTTCCCTTCAAGAAGCCTTTCGCTAACGCTGTTCTTGTGGAATTGGCAAAGGGATATTTGGAATCCCATAGAGGGCTATGGTGAAAAAGGAAATATCTTCCGTTCAAAACTGGAAAGAAGCTTTCTGAGAAACTGCTCTGTGTTCTGTTAATTCATCTCACAGAGTTACATCTTTCCCTTCAAGAAGCCTTTCGCTAAGGCTGTTCTTGTGGAATTGGCAAAGGGATATTTGGAAGCCCATAGAGGGCTATGGTGAAAAAGGAAATATGTTCCGTTCAAAACTGGAAAGAAGCTTTCTGAGAAACTGCTCTGTGTTCTGTTAATTCATCTCACAGAGTTACATCTTTCCCTTCAAGAAGCCTTTCGCTAAGGCTGTTCTTGTGGAATTGGCAAAGGGATATTTGGAAGCCCATAGAGGGCTATGGTGAAAAAGGAAATATCTTCCTTTCAAAACTGGAAAGAAGCTTTCTGAGAAACTGCTCTGTGTTCTGTTAATTCATCTCACAGAGTTACATCTTTCCCTTCAAGAAGCCTTTCGCTAAGGCTGTTCTTGTGGAATTGGCAAAGGGATATTTGGAAGCCCATAGAGGGCTATGGTGAAAAAGGAAATACCTTCCGTTCAAAACTGGAAAGAAGCTTTCTGAGAAACTGCTCTGTGTTCTGTTAATTCATCTCACAGAGTTACATCTTTCCCTTCAAGAAGTCTTTCGCTAGGCTGTTCTTGTGGAATTGGCAAAGGGATATTTGGAAGCCCATAGAGGGCTATGGTGAAAAAGGAAATATCTTCCGTTCAAAACTGGAAAGAAGCTTTCTGAGAAACTGCTCTGTGTTCTGTTAATTCATCTCACAGAGTTACATCTTTCCCTTCAAGAAGCCTTTCGCTAAGGCTGTTCTTGTGGAATTGGCAAAGGGATATTTGGAAGCCCATAGAGGGCTATGGTGAAAAAGGAAATATCTTCCGTTCAAAACTGGAAAGAAGCTTTCTGAGAAACTGCTCTGTGTTCTGTTAATTCATCTCACAGAGTTACATCTTTCCCTTCAAGAAGCCTTTCGCTAAGGCTGTTCTTGTGGAATTGGCAAAGGGATATTTGGAAGCCCATAGAGGGCTATGGTGAAAAAGGAAATATCTTCCGTTCAAAACTGGAAAGAAGCTTTCTGAGAAACTGCTCTGTGTTCTGTTAATTCATCTCACAGAGTTACATCTTTCCCTTCAAGAAATCTTTCGCTAGGCTGTTCTTGTGGAATTGGCAAAGGGATATTTGGAAGCCCATAGAGGGCTATGGTGAAAAAGGAAATATCTTCCGTTCAAAACTGGAAAGAAGCTTTCTGAGAAACTGCTCTGTGTTCTGTTAATTCATCTCACAGAGTTACATCTTTCCCTTCAAGAAGCCTTTCGCTAAGGCTGTTCTTGGGGAATTGGCAAAGGGATATTTGGAAGCCCATAGAGGGCTATGGTGAAAAAGGAAATACCTTCCGTTCAAAACTGGAAAGAAGCTTTCTGAGAAACTGCTCTGTGTTCTGTTAATTCATCTCACAGAGTTACATCTTTCCCTTCAAGAAGCCTTTCGCTAAGGCTGTTCTTTTGGAATTGGCAAAGGGATATTTGGAAGCCCATAGAGGGCTATGGTGAAAAAGGAAATATCTTCCGTTCAAAACTGGAAAGAAGCTTTCTGAGAAACTGCTCTGTGTTCTGTTAATTCATCTCACAGAGTTACATCTTTCCCTTCAAGAAGCCTTTCGCTAAGGCTGTTCTTGTGGAATTGGCAAAGGGATATTTGGAAGCCCATAGAGGTTTACGGTGAAAAAGGAAATATCTTCCGTTCAAAACTGGAAAGAAGCTTTCTGAGAAACTGCTCTGTGTTCTGTAAATTCATCTCACAGAGTTACATCTTTAACTTCAAGAAGCCTTTCGCTAAGGCTGTTCTTGGGGAATTGGCAAAGGGATATTTGGAAGCCCATAGAGGGCTATGGTGAAAAAGGAAATATCTTCCGTTAAAAACTGGAAAGAAGCTTTCTGAGAAACTGCTGTGTGTTCTGTTAATTCATCTCACAGAGTTACATCTTTCCCTTCAAGAAGCCTTTCGCTAAGGCTGTTCTTGTGGAATTGGCAAAGGGATATTTGGAAGCCCATAGAGGGCTATGGTGAAAAAGGAAATATGTTCCGTTCAAAACTGGAAAGAAGCTCTCTGAGAAACTGCTCTGTGTTCTGTTAATTCATCTCACAGAGTTACATCTTTCCCTTCAAGAAGTCTTTCGCTAAGGCTGTTCTTGTGGAATTGGCAAAGGGATATTTGGAAGCCCATAGAGGGCTATGGTGAAAAAGGAAATATCTTCCGTTCAAAAGTGGAAAGAAGCTTTCTGAGAAACGGCTCTGTGTTCTGTTAATTCATCTCACAGAGTTACATCTTTCCCTTCAAGAAGCCTTTCGCTAAGGCTGTTCTTGTGGAATTGGCAAAGGGATATTTTTAAGCCCATAGAGGGCTTTGGTGAAAAAGGAAATATCTTCCGTTCAAAACTGGAAAGAAGCTTTCTGAGAAACTGCTCTGTGTTCTGTTAATTCATCTCACAGAGTTACATCTTTCCCTTCAAGAAGCCTTTCGATAAGGCTGTTCTTTTGGAATTGGCAAAGGGATATTTGGAAGCCCATAGAGGGCTATGGTGAAAAAGGAAATACCTTCCGTTCAAAACTGGAAACAAGCTTTCTGAGAAACTGCTCTGTGTTCTGTTAATTCATCTCACAGAGTTACATCTTTCCCTTCAAGAAGTCTTTCGCTAGGCTGTTCTTGTGGAATTGGCAAAGGGATATTTGGAAGCCCATAGAGGGCTATGGTGAAAAAGGAAATATCTTCCGTTCAAAACTGGAAAGAAGCTTTCTGAGAAACTGCTCTGTGTTCTGTTAATTCATCTCACAGAGTTACATCTTTCCCTTCAAGAAGCCTTTCGCTAAGGCTGTTCTTGTGGAATTGGCAAAGGGATATTTGGAAGCCCATAGAGGGCTATGGTGAAAAAGGAAATACCTTCCGTTCAAAATTGGAAAGAAGCTTTCTGAGAAACTGCTCTGTGTTCTGTTAATTCATCTCACAAAGTTACATCTTTCCCTTCAGGAAGCCTTTCGCTAAGGCTCTTCTTGTGGAATTGGCAAAGGGATATTTGGAAGCCCATAGAGGGCTATGGTGAAAAAGGAAATATCTTCCGTTCAAAACTGGAAAGAGGCTTTCTGAGAAACTGCTCTGTGTTCTGTTAATTCATCTCACAGAGTTACATCTTTCCCTTCAAGAAGCCTTTCGCTAAGGCTGTTCTTGTGGAATTGGCAAAGGGATATTTGGAAGCCCATAGAGGGCTATGGTGAAAAAGGAAATATCTTCCGTTCAAAACTGGAAAGAAGCTTTCTGAGAAACTGCTCTGTGTTCTGTTAATTCATCTCACAGAGTTACATCTTTCCCTTCAAGAAGCCTTTCGCTAAGGCTGTTCTTGTGGAATTGGCAAAGGGATATTTGGAAGCCCATAGAGGGCTATGGTGAAAAAGGAAATATCTTCCGTTCAAAACTGGAAAGAAGCTTTCTGAGAAACTGCTCTGTGTTCTGTAAATTCATCTCACAGAGTTACATCTTTCCCTTCAAGAAGCCTTTCGCTAAGGCTGTTCTTGTGGAATTGGCAAAGGGATATTTGGAAGCCCATAGAGGGCTATGGTGAAAAAGGAAATATCTTCCGTTCAAAACTGGAAAGAAGCTTTCTGAGAAACTGCTCTGTGTTCTGTTAATTCATCTCACAGAGTTACATCTTTCCCTTCAAGAAGCCTTTCGCTAAGGCTGTTCTTGTGGAATTGGCAAAGGGATATTTGGAAGCCCATAGAGGGCTATGGTGAAAAAGGAAATATCTTCAGTTCAAAACTGGAAAGAAGCTTTCTGAGAAACTGCTCTGTGTTCTGTTAATTCATCTCACAGAGTTACATCTTTCCCTTCAAGAAGCCTTTCGCTAAGGCTGTTCTTGTGGAATTGGCAAAGGGATATTTGGAAGCCCATAGAGGGCTATGGTGAAAAAGGAAATATCTTCCGTTCAAAACTGGAAAGAAGCTTTCTGAGAAACTGCTCTGTGTTCTGTTAATTCATCTCACAGAGTTACATCTTTCCCTTCAAGAAGCCTTTCGCTAAGGTTGTTCTTGTGGAATTGGCAAAGGGCTATTTGGAAGCCCATAGAGGGCTATGGTGAAAAAGGAAATATCTTCCGTTCAAAACTGGAAAGAAGCTTTCTGAGAAACTGCTCTGTGTTCTGTTAATTCATCTCACAGAGTTACATCTTTCCCTTCAGGAAGCCTTTCGCTAAGGCTGTTCTTGTGGAATTGGCAAAGCGATATTTGGAAGCCCATAGATGGCTATGGTGAAAAAGGAAATATCTTCCGTTCAAAACTGGAAAGAAGTTTTCTGAGAAACTGCTTTGTGTTCTGTTAATTCATCTCACAGAGTTATATCTTTTCCTTCAAGAAGCCTTTCGCTAAGGTTGTTCTTGTGGAATTGGCAAAGGGATATTTGGAAGCCCATAGAGGGCTATGGTGAAAAAGGAAATATCTTCTGTACAAACAGGGAAGAAGCTTTCTGAGACACTGTTCTATGTTCTGTTAATTCATCTCACAGAGTTACATCTTTCCCTTCAAGAAGCCTTTCGCTAAGGCTGTTCTTGTGGAATTGGAAAAGGGATATTTGGAAGCCCATAGAGGGCTATGGTGAAAAAGGAAATATCTTCCGTTCAAAACTGGAAAGAAGCTTTCTGAGAAACTGCTCTGTGTTCTGTTAATTCATCTCACAGAGTTACATCTTTCCCTTCAAGAAGCCTTTCGCTAAGGCTGTTCTTGTGGAATTGGCAAAGGGATATTTGGAATCCCATAGAGGGCTATGGTGAAAAAGGAAATATCTTCCGTTCAAAACTGGAAAGAAGCTTTCTGAGAAAGTGCTCTGTGTTCTGTTAATTCATCTCACAGAGTTACAGCTTTCCCTTCAAGATGCCTTTCGCTAAGGCTGTTCTTGTGGAATTGGCAAAGGGATATTTGGAAGCCCATAGAGGGCTATGGTGAAAAAGGAAATATCTTCCGTTCAAAACTGGATAGAAGCTTTCTGAGAAACTGCTCTGTGTTCTGTTAATTCATCTCACAGAGTTACATCTTTCCCTTCAGGAAGCCTATCGCTAAGGCTGTTCTTGTGGAATTGGCAAAGGAATATTTGGAAGCCCATAGAGGGCTATGGTGAAAAAGGAAATATCTTCCGTTCAAAACTGGAGAGAAGCTTTGTGAGAAACTGCTCGGTGTTCTGTTAATTCATCTCACAGAGTTACATCTTTCCCTTCAAGAAGCCTTTCGCTAAGGTTGTTCTTCTGGAATTGGCAAAGGGATATTTGAAAGCCCATAGAGGGCTATGGTGAAAAAGGAAATATCTTCCATTCAAAACTGGAAAGAAGCTTTCTGAGAAACTATTCTATGTTCTGTTAATTCATCTCACAGAGTTACATCTTTCCCTTCAAGAAGCCTTTCGCTAAGGCTGTTCTTGTGGAATTGGCAAAGGGATATTTGGAAGCCCATACAGGGCTATGGTGGAAGAGGAAATACCTTCCGTTCAAAACTGGAAAGAAGCTTTCTGAGAAACTGCTCTGTGTTCTGTTAATACATCTCACAGAGTTACATCTTTCACTTCAAGAACCCTTTCGCTAAGGCTGTTCTTGTGGAATTGGCAAAGGGATATTTGGAAGCCCATAGAGGGCTATGGTGAAAAAGGAAATATCTTCCGTTCAAAAGTGGAAGGAAGCTTTCTGAGAAACTGTTCTATGTTCTGTTAATTCATCTCACAGAGTTACATCTTTCCCTTCAAGAAGCCTTTCGCTAAGGCTGTTCTTGTGGAATTGGCAAAGGGATATTTGGAAGCCCATAGAGGGCTATGGTGAAAATGGAAATAACTTCCGTTCAAAACTGGAAAGAAGCTTTCTGAGAAACTGCTCTGTGTTCTGTTAATTCATCTCACAGAGTTACATCTTTCCTTTCAAGTAGCCTTTCGCTAAGGCTGTTCTTGTGGAATTGGCAAAGGGATATTTGGAAGCCCATAGAGGGCTATGGTGAAAAACGTAATATCTTCCGTTCAAAACTTTAAAGAAGTTTTTGAGAAACTGCTCTGTGTGCTGTTAATTCATCTCACAGAGTTACATCTTTAACTTCAAGAAGCCTTTCGCTAAGGCTGTTCTTGTGGAATTGGCAAAGGGATATTTGGAAGCCCATAGAGGGCTATGGTGAAAAAGGAAATATCTTCCGTTCAAAACTGGAAAGAAGCTTTCTGAGAAACTGCTCTGTGTTCTGTTAATTCATCTCACAGAGTTACATCTTTCCCTTCAAGAAGCCTTTCGCTAAGGCTGTTCTTGTGGAATTGGCAAAGGGATATTTGGAAACCCATAGAGGGCTATGGTGAAAAAGGAAATATCTTCCGTTCAAAACTGGAAAGAAGCTTTCTGAGAAACTGCTCTGTGTTCTGTTAATTCATCTCACAGAGTTACATCTTTCCCTTCAAGAAGCCTTTCGCTAAGGCTGTTCTTGTGGAATTGGCAAAGGGATATTTGGAAGCCCATAAAGGGCTATGGTGAAAAAGGAAATATCTTCCGTTCAAAAGTGGAAAGAAGCTTTCTGAGAAACTGCTCTGTGTTCTGTTAATTCATCTCACAGAGTTACATCTTTCCCTTCAAGAAGCCTTTCGCTAAGGCTGTTCTTGTGGAATTGGCAAAGGGATATTTTTAAGCCCATAGAGAGCTATGGTGAAAAAGGAATTATCTTCCGTTCAAAACTGGAAAGAAGCTTTCTGAGAAACTGCTCTGTGTTCTGTTAATTCATCTCACAGAGTTACATCTTTCCCTTCAAGAAGCCTATTGCTAACGCTGTTCTTGTGGAATTGGCAAAGGGATATTTGGAAGCCCATAGAGGGCTATGGTGAAAAAGGAAATATGTTGCGTTCAAAACTGGAAAGAAGCTTTCTGAGAAACTGCTCTGTGTTCTGTTAATTCATCTCACAGAGTTACATCTTTCCCTTCAAGAAGCCTTTCGCTAAGGCTGTTCTTGTGGAATTGGCAAAGGGATATTTGGAAGCCCATAGAGGACTATGGTGAAAAAGGAAATATCTTCTGTTCAAAACTGTAAAGAAGCTTTCTAAGAAACTGCTCTGTGTTCTGTTAATTCATCTCACAGAGTTACATCTTTCCCTTCAAGATGCCTTTCGCTAAGGCTGTTCTTGTGGAATTGGCAAAGGGATATTTGGAAGCCCTTAGAGGGCTATGGTGAAAAAGGAAATATCTTCCGTTCAAAACTGGAAAGAAGCTTTCTGAGAAACTGCTCTGTGTTCTGTTAATTCATCTCACAGAGTTACATCTTTGCCTTCAGGAAGCCTTTCGCTAAGGCTGTTCTTGTGGAATTGGCTAAGGGATATTTGGAAGCCCATAGAGGGCTATGGTGAAAAAGGAAATATCTTCCGTTCAAAACTGGAAGGAAGCTTTCTGAGAAACTGTTCTATGTTCTGTTAATTCAACTCACAGAGTTACATCTTTCCCTTCAAGAAGCCTTTCGCTAAGGTTGTTCTTGTGGAATTGGCAAAGGGATATTTGGAAGCCCATAGAGGGCTATGGTGAAAAATTAAATATCTTCCGTTCAAAACTGGAAAGAAGCTTTCTGAGAAACTGCTCTGTGTTCTGTTAATTCATCTCACAGAGTTACATCTTTACCTTCAAGAAGCCTTTCGCTAAGGCTGTTCTTGTGGAATTGGCCAAGGGATATTTGGAAGCCCATAGAGGGCTATGGTGAAAAAGGAAATATCTTCCGTTCAAAACTGGAAAGAAGCTTTCTGAGAAACTGCTCTGTGTTCTGTTAATTCATCTCACAGAGTTACATCTTTAACTTCAAGAAGCCTTTCGCTAAGGCTGTTCTTGTGGAATTGGCAAAGGGATATTTGGAAGCCCATAGAGGGCTATGGTGAAAAAGGAAATATCTTCCGTTCAAAACTGGAAAGAAGCTTTCTGAGAAACTGCTCTGTGTTCTGTTAATTCATCTCACAGAGTTACATCTTTCCCTTCAAGATGCCTTTCGCTAAGGCTGTTCTTGTGGAATTGGCAAAGGGATATTTGGAAGCCCATAGAGGGCTATGGTGAAAAAGGAAATATCTTCCGTTCAAAACTGGAAAGAAGCTTTCTGAGAAACTGCTCTGTGTTCTGTTAATTCATCTCACAAAGTTACATCTTTCCCTTCAGGAAGCCTTTCGCTAAGGCTCTTCTTGTGGAATTGGCAAAGGGATATTTGGAAGCCCATAGAGGGCTATGGTGAAAAAGGAAATATCTTCCGTTCAAAACTGGAAAGAAGCTTTCTGAGAAACTGCTCTGTGTTCTGTTAATTCATCTCACAGAGTTACATCTTTCCCTTCAAGAAGCCTTTCGCTAAGGCTGTTCTTGTGGAATTGGCAAAGGGATATTTGGAAGCCCATAGAGGGCTATGGTGAAAAAGGAAATATCTTCCGTTCAAAACTGGAAAGAAGCTTTCTGAGAAACTGCTCTGTGTTCTGTTAATTCATCTCACAGAGTTACATCTTTCCCTTCAGGAAGCCTTTCGCTAAGGCTGTTCTTGTGGAATTGGCAAAGGGATATTTGGAAGCCCATAGAGGGCTATGGTGAAAAAGGAAATATCTTCCGTTCAAAACTGGAAAGAAGCTTTCTGAGAAACTGCTCTGTGTTCTGTTAATTCATCTCACAGAGTTACATCTTTCCCTTCAAGAAGCCTTTCGCTAAGGCTGTTCTTGTGGAATTGGCAAAGGGATATTTGGAAGCCCATAGAGGGCTATGGTGAAAAAGGAAATATCTTCCGTTCAAAACTGGAAAGAAGCTTTCTGAGAAACTGCTCTGTGTTCTGTTAATTCATCTCACAGAGTTACATCTTTCCCTTCAAGAAGCCTTTCGCTAAGGCTGTTCTTGTGGAATTGGCAAAGGGATATTTGGAAGCCCATAGAGGGCTATGGTGAAAAAGGAAATATCTTCCGTTCAAAACTGGAAAGAAGCTTTCTGAGAAACTGCTCTGTGTTCTGTTAATTCATCTCACAGAGTTACATCTTTCCCTTCAAGAAGCCTTTCGCTAAGGCTGTTCTTGTGGAATTGGCAAAGGGATATTTGGAAGCCCATAGAGGGCTATGGTGAAAAAGGAAATATCTTCCGTTCAAAACTGGAAAGAAGCTTTCTGAGAAACTGCTCTGTGTTCTGTTAATTCATCTCACAGAGTTACATCTTTCCCTTCAAGAAGCCTTTCGCTAAGGCTGTTCTTGTGGAATTGGCAAAGGGATATTTGGAAGCCCATAGAGGGCTATGGTGAAAAAGGAAATATCTTCCGTTCAAAACTGGAAAGAAGCTTTCTGAGAAACTGCTCTGTGTTCTGTTAATTCATCTCACAGAGTTACATCTTTCCCTTCAAGAAGCCTTTCGCTAAGGCTGTTCTTGTGGAATTGGCAAAGGGATATTTGGAAGCCCATAGAGGGCTATGGTGAAAAAGGAAATATCTTCCGTTCAAAAGTGGAAGGAAGCTTTCTGAGAAACGGCTCTGTGTTCTGTTAATTCATCTCACAGAGTTACATCTTTCCCTTCAAGAAGCCTTTCGTTAAGGCTGTTCTTGTGGAAATGGCAAAGGGATATTTTTAAGCCCATAGAGGGCTATGGTGAAAAAGGAAATATCTTCCGTTCAAAACTGGAAAGAAGCTTTCTGAGAAACTGCTCTGTGTTCTGTTAATTCATCTCACAGAGTTACATCTTTCCCTTCAAGAAGCCTTTCGCTAAGGCTGTTCTTGTGGAATTGGCAAAGGGATATTTGGAAGCCCATAGAGGGCTATGGTGAAAAAGGAAATACCTTCCGTTCAAAACTGGAAAGAAGCTTTCTGAGAAACTGCTCTGTGTTCTGTTAATTCATCACACAGAGTTACATCTTTCCCTTCAAGAAGTCTTTCGCTAGGCTGTTCTTGTGGAATTGGCAAAGGGATATTTGGAAGCCCATAGAGGGCTATGGTGAAAAAGGAAATATCTTCCGTTCAAAACTGGAAAGAAGCTTTCTGAGAAACTGCTCTGTGTTCTGTTAATTCATCTCACAGAGTTACATCTTTCCCTTCAAGAAGCCTTTCGCTAACTCTGTTCTTGTGGAATTGGCAAAGGGATATTTGGAAGCCCATAGAGGGCTATGGTGAAAAAGGTAATATGTTCCGTTCAAAACTGGAAAGAAGCTTTCTGAGAAACTGCTCTGTGTTCTGTTAATTCATCTCACAGAGTTACATCTTTCCCTTCAAGAAGCTTTTCGCTAAGGCTGTTCTTGTGGAATTGGCAAAGGGATATTTGGAACCCCATAGAGGGCTATGGTGAAAAAGGAAATATCTTCCGTTCAAAAGTGGAAAGAAGCTTTCTGAGAAACGGCTCTGTGTTCTGTTAATTCATCTCACAGAGTTACATCTTTCCCTTCAAGAAGCCTTTCGCTAAGGCTGTTCTTGTGGAATTGGCAAAGGGATATTTGGAAGCCCATAGAGGGCTACGGTGAAAAAGGAAATATCTTCCGTTCAAAACTGGAAAGAAGCTTTCTGAGAAACTGCTCTGTGTTCTGTAAATTCATCTCACAGAGTTACATCTTTAACTTCAAGAAGCCTTTCGCTAAGGCTGTTCTTGGGGAATTGGCAAAGGGATATTTGGAAGCCCATAGAGGGCTATGGTGAAAAAGGAAATATCTTCCGTTCAAAACTGGAAAGAAGCTTTCTGAGAAACTGCTGTGTGTTCTGTTAATTCATCTCACAGAGTTACATCTTTCCCTTCAAGAAGCCTTTCGCTAAGGCTGTTCTTGTGGAATTGGCAAAGGGATATTTGGAAGCCCATAGAGGGCTATGGTGAAAAAGGAAATATGTTCCGTTCAAAACTGGAAAGAAGCTCTCTGAGAAACTGCTCTGTGTTCTGTTAATTCATCTCACAGAGTTACATCTTTCCCTTCAAGAAGTCTTTCGCTAAGGCTGTTCTTGTGGAATTGGCAAAGGGATATTTGGAAGCCCATAGAGGGCTATGGTGAAAAAGGAAATATCTTCCGTTCAAAAGTGGAAAGAAGCTTTCTGAGAAACGGCTCTGTGTTCTGTTAATTCATCTCACAGAGTTACATCTTTCCCTTCAAGAAGCCTTTCGCTAAGGCTGTTCTTGTGGAATTGGCAAAGGGATATTTTTAAGCCCATAGAGGGCTTTGGTGAAAAAGGAAATATCTTCCGTTCAAAACTGGAAAGAAGCTTTCTGAGAAACTGCTCTGTGTTCTGTTAATTCATCTCACAGAGTTACATCTTTCCCTTCAAGAAGCCTTTCGATAAGGCTGTTCTTGTGGAATTGGCAAAGGGATATTTGGAAGCCCATAGAGGGCTATGGTGAAAAAGGAAATACCTTCCGTTCAAAACTGGAAACAAGCTTTCTGAGAAACTGCTCTGTGTTCTGTTAATTCATCTCACAGAGTTACATCTTTCCCTTCAAGAAGTCTTTCGCTAGGCTGTTCTTGTGGAATTGGCAAAGGGATATTTGGAAGCCCATAGAGGGCTATGGTGAAAAAGGAAATATCTTCCGTTCAAAACTGGAAAGAAGCTTTCTGAGAAACTGCTCTGTGTTCTGTTAATTCATCTCACAGAGTTACATCTTTCCCTTCAAGAAGCCTTTCGCTAAGGCTGTTCTTGTGGAATTGGCAAAGGGATATTTGGAAGCCCATAGAGGGCTATGGTGAAAAAGGAAATACCTTCCGTTCAAAATTGGAAAGAAGCTTTCTGAGAAACTGCTCTGTGTTCTGTTAATTCATCTCACAAAGTTACATCTTTCCCTTCAGGAAGCCTTTCGCTAAGGCTCTTCTTGTGGAATTGGCAAAGGGATATTTGGAAGCCCATAGAGGGCTATGGTGAAAAAGGAAATATCTTCCGTTCAAAACTGGAAAGAAGCTTTCTGAGAAACTGCTCTGTGTTCTGTTAATTCATCTCACAGAGTTACATCTTTCCCTTCAAGAAGCCTTTCGCTAAGGCTGTTCTTGTGGAATTGGCAAAGGGATATTTGGAAGCCCATAGAGGGCTATGGTGAAAAAGGAAATATCTTCCGTTCAAAACTGGAAAGAAGCTTTCTGAGAAACTGCTCTGTGTTCTGTTAATTCATCTCACAGAGTTACATCTTTCCCTTCAAGAAGCCTTTCGCTAAGGCTGTTCTTGTGGAATTGGCAAAGGGATATTTGGAAGCCCATAGAGGGCTATGGTGAAAAAGGAAATATCTTCCGTTCAAAACTGGAAAGAAGCTTTCTGAGAAACTGCTCTGTGTTCTGTAAATTCATCTCACAGAGTTACATCTTTCCCTTCAAGACGCCTTTCGCTAAGGCTGTTCTTGTGGAATTGGAAAAGGGATATTTGGAAGCCCATAGAGGGCTATGGTGAAAAAGGAAATATCTTCCGTTCAAAACTGGAAAGAAGCTTTCTGAGAAACTGCTCTGTGTTCTGTTAATTCATCTCACAGAGTTACATCTTTCCCTTCAAGAAGCCTTTCGCTAAGGCTGTTCTTGTGGAATTGGCAAAGGGATATTTGGAAGCCCATAGAGGGCTATGGTGAAAAAGGAAATATCTTCAGTTCAAAACTGGAAAGAAGCTTTCTGAGAAACTGCTCTGTGTTCTGTTAATTCATCTCACAGAGTTACATCTTTCCCTTCAAGAAGCCTTTCGCTAAGGCTGTTCTTGTGGAATTGGCAAAGGGATATTTGGAAGCCCATAGAGGGCTATGGTGAAAAAGGAAATATCTTCCGTTCAAAACTGGAAAGAAGCTTTCTGAGAAACTGCTCTGTGTTCTGTTAATTCATCTCACAGAGTTACATCTTTCCCTTCAAGAAGCCTTTCGCTAAGGTTGTTCTTGTGGAATTGGCAAAGGGCTATTTGGAAGCCCATAGAGGGCTATGGTGAAAAAGGAAATATCTTCCGTTCAAAACTGGAAAGAAGCTTTCTGAGAAACTGCTCTGTGTTCTGTTAATTCATCTCACAGAGTTACATCTTTCCCTTCAGGAAGCCTTTCGCTAAGGCTGTTCTTGTGGAATTGGCAAAGCGATATTTGGAAGCCCATAGATGGCTATGGTGAAAAAGGAAATATCTTCCGTTCAAAACTGGAAAGAAGTTTTCTGAGAAACTGCTTTGTGTTCTGTTAATTCATCTCACAGAGTTATATCTTTTCCTTCAAGAAGCCTTTCGCTAAGGTTGTTCTTGTGGAATTGGCAAAGGGATATTTGGAAGCCCATAGAGGGCTATGGTGAAAAAGGAAATATCTTCTGTACAAACAGGGAAGAAGCTTTCTGAGACACTGTTCTATGTTCTGTTAATTCATCTCACAGAGTTACATCTTTCCCTTCAAGAAGCCTTTCGCTAAGGCTGTTCTTGTGGAATTGGAAAAGGGATATTTGGAAGCCCATAGAGGGCTATGGTGAAAAAGGAAATATCTTCCGTTCAAAACTGGAAAGAAGCTTTCTGAGAAACTGCTCTGTGTTCTGTTAATTCATCTCACAGAGTTACATCTTTCCCTTCAAGAAGCCTTTCGCTAAGGCTGTTCTTGTGGAATTGGCAAAGGGATATTTGGAATCCCATAGAGGGCTATGGTGAAAAAGGAAATATCTTCCGTTCAAAACTGGAAAGAAGCTTTCTGAGAAAGTGCTCTGTGTTCTGTTAATTCATCTCACAGAGTTACAGCTTTCCCTTCAAGATGCCTTTCGCTAAGGCTGTTCTTGTGGAATTGGCAAAGGGATATTTGGAAGCCCATAGAGGGCTATGGTGAAAAAGGAAATATCTTCCGTTCAAAACTGGATAGAAGCTTTCTGAGAAACTGCTCTGTGTTCTGTTAATTCATCTCACAGAGTTACATCTTTCCCTTCAGGAAGCCTATCGCTAAGGCTGTTCTTGTGGAATTGGCAAAGGAATATTTGGAAGCCCATAGAGGGCTATGGTGAAAAAGGAAATATCTTCCGTTCAAAACTGGAGAGAAGCTTTGTGAGAAACTGCTCGGTGTTCTGTTAATTCATCTCACAGAGTTACATCTTTCCCTTCAAGAAGCCTTTCGCTAAGGTTGTTCTTCTGGAATTGGCAAAGGGATATTTGAAAGCCCATAGAGGGCTATGGTGAAAAAGGAAATATCTTCCATTCAAAACTGGAAAGAAGCTTTCTGAGAAACTATTCTATGTTCTGTTAATTCATCTCACAGAGTTACATCTTTCCCTTCAAGAAGCCTTTCGCTAAGGCTGTTCTTGTGGAATTGGCAAAGGGATACTTGGAAGCCCATACAGGGCTATGGTGGAAGAGGAAATACCTTCCGTTCAAAACTGGAAAGAAGCTTTCTGAGAAACTGCTCTGTGTTCTGTTAATACATCTCACAGAGTTACATCTTTCACTTCAAGAACCCTTTCGCTAAGGCTGTTCTTGTGGAATTGGCAAAGGGATATTTGGAAGCCCATAGAGGGCTATGGTGAAAAAGGAAATATCTTCCGTTCAAAAGTGGAAGGAAGCTTTCTGAGAAACTGTTCTATGTTCTGTTAATTCATCTCACAGAGTTACATCTTTCCCTTCAAGAAGCCTTTCGCTAAGGCTGTGCTTGTGGAATTGGCAAAGGGATATTTGGAAGCCCATAGAGGGCTATGGTGAAAATGGAAATAACTTCCGTTCAAAACTGGAAAGAAGCTTTCTGAGAAACTGCTCTGTGTTCTGTTAATTCATCTCACAGAGTTACATCTTTCCCTTCAAGTAGCCTTTCGCTAAGGCTGTTCTTGTGGAATTGGCAAAGGGATATTTGGAAGCCCATAGAGGGCTATGGTGAAAAACGTAATATCTTCCGTTCAAAACTTTAAAGAAGTTTTTGAGAAACTGCTCTGTGTGCTGTTAATTCATCTCACAGAGTTACATCTTTAACTTCAAGAAGCCTTTCGCTAAGGCTGTTCTTGTGGAATTGGCAAAGGGATATTTGGAAGCCCATAGAGGGCTATGGTGAAAAAGGAAATATCTTCCGTTCAAAACTGGAAAGAAGCTTTCTGAGAAACTGCTCTGTGTTCTGTTAATTCATCTCACAGAGTTACATCTTTCCCTTCAAGAAGCCTTTCGCTAAGGCTGTTCTTGTGGAATTGGCAAAGGGATATTTGGAAACCCATAGAGGGCTATGGTGAAAAAGGAAATATCTTCCGTTCAAAACTGGAAAGAAGCTTTCTGAGAAACTGCTCTGTGTTCTGTTAATTAATCTCACAGAGTTACATCTTTCCCTTCAAGAAGCCTTTCGCTAAGGCTGTTCTTGTGGAATTGGCAAAGGGATATTTGGAAGCCCATAAAGGGCTATGGTGAAAAAGGAAATATCTTCCGTTCAAAAGTGGAAAGAAGCTTTCTGAGAAACTGCTCTGTGTTCTGTTAATTCATCTCACAGAGTTACATCTTTCCCTTCAAGAAGCCTTTCGCTAAGGCTGTTCTTGTGGAATTGGCAAAGGGATATTTTTAAGCCCATAGAGAGCTATGGTGAAAAAGGAAATATCTTCCGTTCAAAACTGGAAAGAAGCTTTCTGAGAAACTGCTCTGTGTTCTGTTAATTCATCTCACAGAGTTACATCTTTCCCTTCAAGAAGCCTATTGCTAACGCTGTTCTTGTGGAATTGGCAAAGGGATATTTGGAAGCCCATAGAGGGCTATGGTGAAAAAGGAACTATGTTGCGTTCAAAACTGGAAAGAAGCTTTCTGAGAAACTGCTCTGTGTTCTGTTAATTCATCTCACAGAGTTACATCTTTGCCTTCAGGAAGCCTTTCGCTAAGGCTGTTCTTGTGGAATTGGCTAAGGGATATTTGGAAGCCCATAGAGGGCTATGGTGAAAAAGGAAATATCTTCCGTTCAAAACTGGAAGGAAGCTTTCTGAGAAACTGTTCTATGTTCTGTTAATTCAACTCACAGAGTTACATCTTTCCCTTCAAGAAGCCTTTCGCTAAGGTTGTTCTTGTGGAATTGGCAAAGGGATATTTGGAAGCCCATAGAGGGCTATGGTGAAAAATTAAATATCTTCCGTTCAAAACTGGAAAGAAGCTTTCTGAGAAACTGCTCTGTGTTCTGTTAATTCATCTCACAGAGTTACATCTTTACCTTCAAGAAGCCTTTCGCTAAGGCTGTTCTTGTGGAATTGGCCAAGGGATATTTGGAAGCCCATAGAGGGCTATGGTGAAAAAGGAAATATCTTCCGTTCAAAACTGGAAAGAAGCTTTCTGAGAAACTGCTCTGTGTTCTGTTAATTCATCTCACAGAGTTACATCTTTCCCTTCAAGAAGCCTTTCGCTAAGGCTGTTCTTGTGGAATTGGCAAAGGGATATTTGGAAGCCCATAGAGGACTATGGTGAAAAAGGAAATATCTTCCGTTCAAAACTGGAAAGAAGCTTTCTGAGAAACTGCTCTGTGTTCTGTTAATTCATCTCACAGAGTTACATCTTTCCCTTCAGGAAGCCTTTCGCTAAGGCTGTTCTTGTGGAATTGGCAAAGGGATATTTGGAAGCCCATAGAGGGCTATGGTGAAAAAGGAAATATCTTCCGTTCAAAACTGGAAAGAAGCTTTCTGAGAAACTGCTCTGTGTTCTGTTAATTCATCTCACAGAGTTACATCTTTCCCTTCAAGAAGCCTTTCGCTAAGGCTGTTCTTGTGGAATTGGCAAAGGGATATTTGGAAGCCCATAGAGGGCTATGGTGAAAAAGGAAATATCTTCCGTTCAAAACTGGAAAGAAGCTTTCTGAGAAACTGCTCTGTGTTCTGTTAATTCATCTCACAGAGTTACATCTTTCCCTTCAAGAAGCCTTTCGCTAAGGCTGTTCTTGTGGAATTGGCAAAGGGATATTTGGAAGCCCATAGAGGGCTATGGTGAAAAAGGAAATATCTTCCGTTCAAAACTGGAAAGAAGCTTTCTGAGAAACTGCTCTGTGTTCTGTTAATTCATCTCACAGAGTTACATCTTTCCCTTCAAGAAGCCTTTCGCTAAGGCTGTTCTTGTGGAATTGGCAAAGGGATATTTGGAAGCCCATAGAGGGCTATGGTGAAAAAGGAAATATCTTCCGTTCAAAACTGGAAAGAAGCTTTCTGAGAAACTGCTCTGTGTTCTGTTAATTCATCTCACAGAGTTACATCTTTCCCTTCAAGAAGCCTTTCGCTAAGGCTGTTCTTGTGGAATTGGCAAAGGGATATTTGGAAGCCCATAGAGGGCTATGGTGAAAAAGGAAATATCTTCCGTTCAAAACTGGAAAGAAGCTTTCTGAGAAACTGCTCTGTGTTCTGTTAATTCATCTCACAGAGTTACATCTTTCCCTTCAAGAAGCCTTTCGCTAAGGCTGTTCTTGTGGAATTGGCAAAGTGATATTTGGAAGCCCATAGAGGGCTATGGTGAAAAAGGAAATATCTTCCGTTCAAAAGTGGAAGGAAGCTTTCTGAGAAACGGCTCTGTGTTCTGTTAATTCATCTCACAGAGTTACATCTTTCCCTTCAAGAAGCCTTTCGTTAAGGCTGTTCTTGTGGAAATGGCAAAGGGATATTTTTAAGCCCATAGAGGGCTATGGTGAAAAAGGAAATATCTTCCGTTCAAAACTGGAAAGAAGCTTTCTGAGAAACTGCTCTGTGTTCTGTTAATTCATCTCACAGAGTTACATCTTTCCCTTCAAGAAGCCTTTCCCTAAGGCTGTTCTTGTGGAATTGGCAAAGGGATATTTGGAAGCCCATAGAGGGCTATGGTGAAAAAGGAAATACCTTCCGTTCAAAACTGGAAAGAAGCTTTCTGAGAAACTGCTCTGTGTTCTGTTAATTCATCACACAGAGTTACATCTTTCCCTTCAAGAAGTCTTTCGCTAGGCTGTTCTTGTGGAATTGGCAAAGGGATATTTGGAAGCCCATAGAGGGCTATGGTGAAAAAGGAAATATCTTCCGTTCAAAACTGGAAAGAAGCTTTCTGAGAAACTGCTCTGTGTTCTGTTAATTCATCTCACAGAGTTACATCTTTCCCTTCAAGAAGCCTTTCGCTAACTCTGTTCTTGTGGAATTGGCAAAGGGATATTTGGAAGCCCATAGAGGGCTATGGTGAAAAAGGTAATATGTTCCGTTCAAAACTGGAAAGAAGCTTTCTGAGAAACTGCTCTGTGTTCTGTTAATTCATCTCACAGAGTTACATCTTTCCCTTCAAGAAGCTTTTCGCTAAGGCTGTTCTTGTGGAATTGGCAAAGGGATATTTGGAACCCCATAGAGGGCTATGGTGAAAAAGGAAATATCTTCCGTTCAAAAGTGGAAAGAAGCTTTCTGAGAAACGGCTCTGTGTTCTGTTAATTCATCTCACAGAGTTACATCTTTCCCTTCAAGAAGGCTTTCGCTAAGGCTCTTCTTGTGGAATTGGCAAAGGGATATTTTTAAGCCCATAGAGGGCTATGGTGAAAAAGGAAATATCTTCCGTTCAAAACTGGAAAGAAGCTTTCTGAGAAACTGCTCTGTGTTCTGTTAATTCATCTCACAGAGTTACATCTTTCCCTTCAAGAAGCCTTTCGCTAAGGCTGTTCTTGTGGAATTGGCAAAGGGATATTTGGAAGCCCATAGAGGGCTATGGTGAAAAAGGAAATATCTTCCGTTCAAAACTGGAAAGACGCTTTCTGAGAAACTGCTCTGTGTTCTGTTAATTCATCTCACAGAGTTACATCTTTCCCTTCAAGAAGTCTTTCGCTAGGCTGTTCTTGTGGAATTGGCAAAGGGATATTTGGAAGCCCATAGAGGGCTATGGTGAAAAAGGAAATATCTTCCGTTCAAAACTGGAAAGAAGATTTCTGAGAAACTGCTCTGTGTTCTGTTAATTCATCTCACAGAGTTACATATTTCCCTTCAAGAAGCCTTTCGCTAAGGCTGTTCTTGGGGAATTGGCAAAGGGATATTTGGAAGCCCTTAGAGGGCTATGGTGAAAAAGGAAATATCTTCCGTTCAAAACTGGAAAGAAGCTTTCTGAGAAACTACTCTGTGTTCTGTTAATTCATCTCACAGAGTTACATCTTTCCCTTCAAGAAGCCTTTCGCTAACGCTGTTCTTGTGGAATTGGCAAAGGGATATTTGGAAGCCCATAGAGGGCTATGGTGAAAAAGGAAATATCTTCCGTTCAAAACTGGAAAGAAGCTTTCTGAGAAACTGCTCTGTGTTCTGTTAATTCATCTCACAGAGTTACATCTTTCCCTTCAAGAAGCCTTTCGCTAAGGCTGTTCTTGTGGAATTGGCAAAGGGATATTTGGAAGCCCATAGAGGGCTATGGTGAAAAAGGAAATATCTTCCGTTCAAAACTGGAAAGAAGCTTTCTGAGAAACTGCTCTGTGTTCTGTTAATTCATCTCACAGAGTTACATCTTTCCCTTCAAGATGCCTTTCGCTAAGGCTGTTCTTGTGGAATTGGCAAAGGGATATTTGGAAGCCCATAGAGGGCTATGGTGAAAAAGGAAATATCTTCCGTTCAAAACTGGAAAGAAGCTTTCTGAGAAACTGCTCTGTGTTCTGTTAATTCATCTCACCGAGTTACATCTTTAACTTCAAGAAGCCTTTCGCTAAGGCTGTTCTTGTGGAATTGGCAAAGGGATATTTGGAAGCCCATAGAGGGCTATGGTGAAAAAGGAAATATCTTCCGTTCAAAACTGGAAAGAAGCTTTCTGAGAAACTGCTATGTGTTCTGTTAATTCATCTCACAGAGTTACATCTTTCCCTTCAAGAAGCCTTTCGCTAAGGCTGTTCTTGTGGAATTGGCAAAGGGATATTTGGAAGCCCATAGAGGGCTATGGTGAAAAAGGAAATATCTTCCGTTCAAAACTGGAAAGAAGCTTTCTGAGAAACTGCTCTGTGTTCTGTTAATTCATCTCACATAGTTACATCTTTAACTTCAAGAAGCCTTTCGCTAAGGCTGTTCTTGTGGAATTGGCAAAGGGATATTTGGAAGCCCATAGAGGGCTATGGTGAAAAAGGAAATACCTTCCGTTCACAACTGGAAAGAAGCTTTCTGAGAAACTGCTCTGTGTTCTGTTAATTCATCTTACAGAGTTACATCTTTCCCTTCAAGAAGCCTTTCGCTAACGCTGTTCTTGTGGAATTGGCAAAGGGATATTTGGAATCCCATAGAGGGCTATGCTGAAAAAGGAAATATCTTCCGTTCAAAAGTGGAAAGAAGCTTTCTGAGAAACTGCTCTGTGTTCTGTTAATTCATCTCACAGAGTTACATCTTTCCCTTCAAGAAGCCTTTCGCTAAGGCTGTTCTTGTGGAATTGGCAAAGGGATATTTTTAAGCCCATAGAGGGCTATGGTGAAAAAGGAAATATCTTCCTTTCAAAACTGGAAAGAAGCTTTCTGAGAAACTGCTCTGTGTTCTGTTAATTCATCTCACAGAGTTACATCTTTCCCTTCAAGAAGCCTTTCGCTAAGGCTGTTCTTGTGGAATTGGCAAAGGGATATTTGGAAGCCCATAGAGGGCTATGGTGAAAAAGGAAATACCTTCCGTTCAAAACTGGAAAGAAGCTTTCTGAGAAACTGCTCTGTGTTCTGTTAATTCATCTCACAGAGTTACATCTTTCCCTTCAAGAAGTCTTTCGCTAGGCTGTTCTTGTGGAATTGGCAAAGGGATATTTGGAAGCCCATAGAGGGCTATGGTGAAAAAGGAAATATCTTCCGTTCAAAACTGGAAAGAAGCTTTCTGAGAAACTGCTCTGTATTCTGTTAATTCATCTCACAGAGTTACATCTTTCCCTTCAAGAAGCCTTTCGCTAAGGCTGTTCTTGTGGAATTGGCAAAGGGATATTTGGAAGCCCATAGAGGGCTATGGTGAAAAAGGAAATATCTTCCGTTCAAAACTGGAAAGAAGCTTTCTGAGAAACTGCTCTGTGTTCTGTTAATTCATCTCACAGAGTTACATCTTTCCCTTCAAGAAGCCTTTCGCTAAGGCTGTTCTTGTGGAATTGGCAAAGGGATATTTGGAAGCCCATAGAGGGCTATGGTGAAAAAGGAAATATCTTCCGTTCAAAACTGGAAAGAAGCTTTCTGAGAAACTGCTCTGTGTTCTGTTAATTCATCTCACAGCGTTACATCTTTCCCTTCAAGAAATCTTTCGCTAGGCTGTTCTTGTGGAATTGGCAAAGGGATATTTGGAAGCCCATAGAGGGCTATGGTGAAAAAGGAAATATCTTCCGTTCAAAACTGGAAAGAAGCTTTCTGAGAAACTGCTCTGTGTTCTGTTAATTCATCTCACAGAGTTACATCTTTCCCTTCAAGAAGCCTTTCGCTAAGGCTGTTCTTGTGGAATTGGCAAAGGGATATTTGGAAGCCCATAGAGGGCTATGGTGAAAAAGGAAATATCTTCCGTTCAAAACTGGAAAGAAGCTTTCTGAGAAACTGCTCTGTGTTCTGTAAATTCATCTCACAGAGTTACATCTTTAACTTCAAGAAGCCTTTCGCTAAGGCTGTTCTTGGGGAATTGGCAAAGGGATATTTGGAAGCCCATAGAGGGCTATGGTGAAAAAGGAAATATCTTCCGTTCAAAACTGGAAAGAAGCTTTCTGAGAAACTGCTATGTGTTCTGTTAATTCATCTCACAGAGTTACATCTTTCCCTTCAAGAAGCCTTTCGCTAAGGCTGTTCTTGTGGAATTGGCAAAGGGATATTTGGAAGCCCATAGAGGGCTATGGTGAAAAAGGAAATATCTTCCGTTCAAAACTGGAAAGAAGCTTTCTGAGAAACTGCTCTGTGTTCTGTTAATTCATCTCACATAGTTACATCTTTAACTTCAAGAAGCCTTTCGCTAAGGCTGTTCTTGTGGAATTGGCAAAGGGATATTTGGAAGCCCATAGAGGGCTATGGTGAAAAAGGAAATACCTTCCGTTCACAACTGGAAAGAAGCTTTCTGAGAAACTGCTCTGTGTTCTGTTAATTCATCTTACAGAGTTACATCTTTCCCTTCAAGAAGCCTTTCGCTAACGCTGTTCTTGTGGAATTGGCAAAGGGATATTTGGAATCCCATAGAGGGCTATGCTGAAAAAGGAAATATCTTCCGTTCAAAAGTGGAAAGAAGCTTTCTGAGAAACTGCTCTGTGTTCTGTTAATTCATCTCACAGAGTTACATCTTTCCCTTCAAGAAGCCTTTCGCTAAGGCTGTTCTTGTGGAATTGGCAAAGGGATATTTTTAAGCCCATAGAGGGCTATGGTGAAAAAGGAAATATCTTCCTTTCAAAACTGGAAAGAAGCTTTCTGAGAAACTGCTCTGTGTTCTGTTAATTCATCTCACAGAGTTACATCTTTCCCTTCAAGAAGCCTTTCGCTAAGGCTGTTCTTGTGGAATTGGCAAAGGGATATTTGGAAGCCCATAGAGGGCTATGGTGAAAAAGGAAATACCTTCCGTTCAAAACTGGAAAGAAGCTTTCTGAGAAACTGCTCTGTGTTCTGTTAATTCATCTCACAGAGTTACATCTTTCCCTTCAAGAAGTCTTTCGCTAGGCTGTTCTTGTGGAATTGGCAAAGGGATATTTGGAAGCCCATAGAGGGCTATGGTGAAAAAGGAAATATCTTCCGTTCAAAACTGGAAAGAAGCTTTCTGAGAAACTGCTCTGTATTCTGTTAATTCATCTCACAGAGTTACATCTTTCCCTTCAAGAAGCCTTTCGCTAAGGCTGTTCTTGTGGAATTGGCAAAGGGATATTTGGAAGCCCATAGAGGGCTATGGTGAAAAAGGAAATATCTTCCGTTCAAAACTGGAAAGAAGCTTTCTGAGAAACTGCTCTGTGTTCTGTTAATTCATCTCACAGAGTTACATCTTTCCCTTCAAGAAGCCTTTCGCTAAGGCTGTTCTTGTGGAATTGGCAAAGGGATATTTGGAAGCCCATAGAGGGCTATGGTTAAAAAAGGAAATATCTTCCGTTCAAAACTGGAAAGAAGCTTTCTGAGAAACTGCTCTGTGTTCTGTTAATTCATCTCACAGCGTTACATCTTTCCCTTCAAGAAATCTTTCGCTAGGCTGTTCTTGTGGAATTGGCAAAGGGATATTTGGAAGCCCATAGAGGGCTATGGTGAAAAAGGAAATATCTTCCGTTCAAAACTGGAAAGAAGCTTTCTGAGAAACTGCTCTGTGTTCTGTTAATTCATCTCACAGAGTTACATCTTTCCCTTCAAGAAGCCTTTCGCTAAGGCTGTTCTTGTGGAATTGGCAAAGGGATATTTGGAAGCCCATAGAGGGCTATGGTGAAAAAGGAAATATCTTCCGTTCAAAACTGGAAAGAAGCTTTCTGAGAAACTGCTCTGTGTTCTGTAAATTCATCTCACAGAGTTACATCTTTAACTTCAAGAAGCCTTTCGCTAAGGCTGTTCTTGGGGAATTGGCAAAGGGATATTTGGAAGCCCATAGAGGGCTATGGTGAAAAAGGAAATATCTTCCGTTCAAAACTGGAAAGAAGCTTTCTGAGAAACTGCTCTGTGTTCTGTTAATTCATCTCACAGAGTTACATCTTTCCCTTCAAGAAGCCTTTCGCTAAGGCTGTTCTTGTGGAATTGGCAAAGGGATATTTGGAAGCCCATAGAGGGCTATGATGAAAAAGGAAATATGTTCCGTTCAAAACTGGAAAGAAGCTCTCTGAGAAACTGCTCTGTGTTCTGTTAATTCATCTCACAGAGTTACATCTTTCCCTTCAAGAAGTCTTTCGCTAAGGCTGTTCTTGTGGAATTGGCAAAGGGATATTTGGAAGCCCATAGAGGGCTATGGTGAAAAAGGAAATATCTTCCGTTCAAAAGTGGAAAGAAGCTTTCTGAGAAACGGCTCTGTGTTCTGTTAATTCATCTCACAGAGTTACATCTTTCCCTTCAAGAAGCCTTTCGCTAAGGCTGTTCTTGTGGAATTGGCAAAGGGATATTTTTAAGCCCATAGAGGGCTATGGTGAAAAAGGAAATATCTTCCGTTCAAAACTGGAAAGAAGCTTTCTGAGAAACTGCTCTGTGTTCTGTTAATTCATCTCACAGAGTTACATCTTTCCCTTCAAGAAGCCTTTCGCTAAGGCTGTTCTTGTGGAATTGGCAAAGGGATATTTGGAAGCCCATAGAGGGCTATGGTGAAAAAGGAAATACCTTCCGTTCAAAACTGGAAACAAGGTTTCTGAGAAACTGCTCTGTGTTCTGTTAATTCATCTCACAGAGTTACATCTTTCCCTTCAAGAAGTCTTTCGCTAGGCTGTTCTTGTGGAATTGGCAAAGGGATATTTGGAAGCCCATAGAGGGCTATGGTGAAAAAGGAAATATCTTCCGTTCAAAACTGGAAAGAAGCTTTCTGAGAAACTGCTCTGTGTTCTGTTAATTCATCTCACCGAGTTACATCTTTCCCTTCAGGAAGACTTTCGCTAAGTCTGTTCTTGTGGAATTGGCAAAGGGATATTTGGAAGCCCATAGAGGGCTATGGTGAAAAAGGAAATATCTTCCGTTCAAAACTGGAAAGAAGCTTTCTGAGAAACGGCTCTGTGTTCTGTTAATTCATCTCACAGAGTTACATCTTTCCCTTCAAGAAGCCTTTCGCTAAGGCTGTTCTTGTGGAATTGGCAAAGGGATATTTGGAAGCCCTTAGAGGGCTATGGTGAAAAAGGAAATATCTTCCGTTCAAAACTGGAAAGAAGCTTTCTGAGAAACTGCTCTGTGTTCTGTTAATTCATCTCACAGAGTTACATCTTTCCCTTCAAGAAGCCTTTCGCTAACGCTGTTCTTGTGGAATTGGCAAAGGGATATTTGGAAGCCCATAGAGGGCTATGGTGAAAAAGGAAATATCTTCCGTTCAAAACTGGAAAGAAGCTTTCTGAGAAACTGCTCTGTGTCCTGTTGATTCATCTCACAGAGTTACATCTTTCCCTTCAAGAAGCCTTTCGCTAAGGCTGTTCTTGTGGAATTGGCAAAGGGATATTTCGACGCCCATAGAGGGCTAAGATTGATAAAGGAAATATCTTCCGTTCAAAAGTGGAAAGAAGCTTTCTGAGAAACTGCTCTGTGTTCTGTTAATTCATCTCACAGAGTTACATCTTTCCCTTCAAGAAATCTTTCGCTAGGCTGTTCTTGTGGAATTGGCAAAGGGATATTTGGAAGCCCATAGAGGGATAAGGTGAAAAAGGAAATATCTTCCGTTCAAAACTGGAAAGAAGCTTTCTGAGAAACTGCTCTGTGTTCTGTTAATTCATCTCACAGAGTTACATCTTTCCCTTCATGAAGCCTTTCGCTAAGGTTGTTCTTGTGGAATTGGCAAAGGGATATTTGGAACCCCATAGAGGGCTATGGTGAAAAATTAAACATCTTCCGATCAAAACTATAAAGAAGCTTTCTGAGAAACTGTTCTATGTTCTGTTAATTCATCTCACAGAGTTACATCTTTCACTTCAAGAAGCCTTTCGCTAAGGCTGTTCTTGAGGAATTGGCAAAGGGATATTTGGAAGCCCATAGAGGGCTATGGTGAAAAAGGAAATATCTTCCGTTCAAAACTGGAAAGAAGCTTTCTGAGAAACTGCTCTGTGTTCTGTTAATTCATCTCACAGAGTTACATCTTTCCCTTCATGAAGCCTTTCGCTAAGGTTGTTCTTGAGGAATTGGCAAAGGGATATTTGGAAGCCCATAGAGGGTTATGGTGAAAAAGGAAATATCTTCCGATCAAATCTATAAAGAAGCTTTCTGAGAAACTGTTCTATGTTCTGTTAATTCATCTCACAGAGTTACATCTTTCCCTTCAAGAAGCCTTTCTCTAAGGCTGTTCTTGTGGAATTGGAAAAGGGATATTTGGAAGCCCATAGAGGGCTATGGTGAAAAAGGAAATATCTTCCGTTCAAAACTGGAAAGAAGCTTTCTGAGAAACTGCTCTGTGTTCTGTTAATTCATCTCACAGAGTTACATCTTTCCCTTCAAGAAGCCTTTCGCTAACGCTGTTCATGTGGAATTGGCAAAGGGATATTTGGAAGCCCATAGAGGGCTATGGTGAAAAAGGAAATATCTTCCGTTCAAAACTGGAAAGAAGCTTTCTGAGAAACTGCTCTGTGTTCTGTTAATTCATCTCACAGAGTTACATCTTTCCCTTCAAGAAGCCTTTCGCTAAGGCTGTTCTTGTGGAATTGGCAAAGGGATATTTGGAAGCCCATAGAGGGCTATGGTGAAAAAGCAAATATCTTCCGTTCAAAACTGGAAGGAAGCTTTCTGAGAAACTGTTCTATGTTGTGTTAATTCATCTCACAGAGTTGCATCTTTCCCTTCAAGAAGCCTTTCGCTAAGGCTGTTCTTGTGGAATTGGCAAAGGGATATTTGGAAGCCCATAGAGGGCTACGGTGAAAAAGGAAATATCTTCCGTTCAAAACTGGAAAGAAGCTTTCTGAGAAACTGCTCTGTGTTCTGTTAATTCATCTCACAGAGTTACATCTTTCCCTTCAAGAAGCCTTTCACTAAGGCTGTTCTTGTGGAATTGGCAAAGGGATATTTGGAAGCCCATAGAGGGCTATGGTGAAAAAGGAAATATCTTCCGTTCAAAACTGGAAAGAAGCTTTCTGAGAAACTGCTCTGTGTTCTGTTAATTCATCTCACCGAGTTACATCTTTAACTTCAAGAAGCCTTTCGCTAAGGCTGTTCTTGGGGAATTGGCAAAGGGATATTTGGAAGCCCATAGAGGGCTATGGTGAAAAAGGAAATATCTTCCGTTCAAAACTGGAAAGAAGCTTTCTGAGAAACTGCTATGTGTTCTGTTAATTCATCTCACAGAGTTACATCTTTCCCTTCAAGAAGCCTTTCGCTAAGGCTGTTCTTGTGGAATTGGCAAAGGGATATTTTTAAGCCCATAGAGGGCTATGGTGAAAAAGGAAATATCTTCCGTTCAAAACTGGAAAGAAGCTTTCTGAGAAACTGCTCTGTGTTCTGTTAATTCATCTCACAGAGTTACATCTTTCCCTTCAAGAAGCCTTTCGCTAAGGCTGTTCTTGTGGAATTGGCAAAGGGATATTTGGAAGCCCATAGAGGGCTATGGTGAAAAAGGAAATACCTTCCGTTCAAAACTGGAAACAAGCTTTCTGAGAAACTGCTCTGTGTTCTGTTAATTCATCTCACAGAGTTACATCTTTCCCTTCAAGAAGTCTTTCGCTAGGCTGTTCTTGTGGAATTGGCAAAGGGATATTTGGAAGCCCATAGAGGGCTATGGTGAAAAAGGAAATATCTTCCGTTCAAAACTGGAAAGAAGCTTTCTGAGAAACTGCTCTGTGTTCTGTTAATTCATCTCACAGAGTTACATCATTCCCTTCAAGAAGCCTTTCGCTAAGGCTGTTCTTGTGGAATTGGCAAAGGGATATTTGGAAGCCCATAGAGGGCTATGGTGAAAAAGGAAATACCTTCCGTTCAAAACTGGAAAGAAGCTTTCTGAGAAACTGCTCTGTGTTCTGTTAATTCATCTCACCGAGTTACATCTTTCCCTTCAGGAAGCCTTTCGCTAAGTCTGTTCTTGTGGAATTGGCAAAGGGATATTTGGAAGCCCATAGAGGGCTATGGTGAAAAAGGAAATATCTTCCGTTCAAAACTGGAAAGAAGCTTTCTGAGAAACTGCTCTGTGTTCTGTTAATTCATCTCACAGAGTTACATCTTTCCCTTCAAGAAGCCTTTCGCTAAGGCTGTTCTTGTGGAATTGGCAAAGGGATATTTGGAAGCCCATAGAGGGCTATGGTGAAAAAGGAAATATCTTCCGTTCAAAACTGGAAAGAAGCTTTCTGAGAAACTGATCTGTGTTCTGTTAATTCATCTCACAGAATTACATCTTTCCCTTCAAGATGCCTTTCGCTAAGGCTGTTCTTGTGGAATTGGCAAAGGGATATTTGGAAGCCCATAGAGGGCTATGGTGGAAAAGGAAATATCTTCCGTTCAAAACTGGAAAGAAGCTTTCTGAGAAACTGCTCTGTGTTCTGTTAATTCATCTCACAGAGTTACATCTTTAACTTTAAGAAGCCTTTCGCTAAGGCTGTTCTTGTGGAATTGGCAAAGGGATATTTGGAAGCCCATAGAGGGCTATGGTGAAAAAGCAAATATCTTCCGTTCAAAACTGGAAGGAAGCTTTCTGAGAAACTGTTCTATGTTGTGTTAATTCATCTCACAGAGTTACATCTTTCCCTTCAAGAAGCCTTTCGCTAAGGCTGTTCTTGTGGAATTGGCAAAGGGATATTTGGAAGCCCATAGAGGGCTACGGTGAAAAAGGAAATATCTTCCGTTCAAAACTGGAAAGAAGCTTTCTGAGAAACTGCTCTGTGTTCTGTTAATTCATCTCACAGAGTTACATCTTTCCCTTCAAGAAGCCTTTCGCTAAGGCTGTTCTTGTGGAATTGGCAAAGGGATATTTGGAAGCCCATAGAGGGCTATGGTGAAAAAGGAAATATCTTCCGTTCAAAACTGGAAAGAAGCTTTCTGAGAAACTGCTCTGTGTTCTGTTAATTCATCTCACCGAGTTACATCTTTAACTTCAAGAAGCCTTTCGCTAAGGCTGTTCTTGGGGAATTGGCAAAGGGATATTTGGAAGCCCATAGAGGGCTATGGTGAAAAAGGAAATATCTTCCGTTCAAAACTGGAAAGAAGCTTTCTGAGAAACTGCTATGTGTTCTGTTAATTCATCTCACAGAGTTACATCTTTCCCTTCAAGAAGCCTTTCGCTAAGGCTGTTCTTGTTTAATTGGCAAAGGGATATTTGGAAGCCCATAGAGGGCTATGGTGAAAAAGGAAATATCTTCCGTCAAAACTGGAAAGAAGCTTTCTGAGAAACTGCTCTCTGTTCTGTAAATTCATCTCACAGAGTTACATCTTTAACTTCAAGAATCCTTTCGCTAAGGCTGTTCTTGGGGAATTGGCAAAGGGATATTTGGAAGCCCATAGAGGGCTATGGTGAAAAAGGAAATATCTTCCGTTCAAAACTGGAAAGAAGCTTTCTGAGAAACTGCTCTGTGTTCTGTTAATTCATCTCACAGAGTTACATCTTTCCCTTCAAGAAGCCTTTCGCTAAGGCTGTTCTTGTGGAATTGGCAAAGGGATATTTGGAAGCCCATAGAGGGCTATGGTGAAAAAGGAAATATGTTCCGTTCAAAACTGGAAAGAAGCTCTCTGAGAAACTGCTCTGTGTTCTGTTAATTCATCTCACAGAGTTACATCTTTCCCTTCAAGAAGTCTTTCGCTAAGGCTGCTCTTGTGGAATTGGCAAAGGGATATTTGAAAGCCCATAGAGGGCTATGGTGAAAAAGGAAATATCTTCCGTTCAAAAGTGGAAAGAAGCTTTCTGAGAAACGGCTCTGTGTTCTGTTAATTCATCTCACAGAGTTACATCTTTCCCTTCAAGAAGCCTTTCGCTAAGGCTGTTCTTGTGTAATTGGCAAAGGGATATTTTTAAGCCCATAGAGGGCTATGGTGAAAAAGGAAATATCTTCCGTTCAAAACTGGAAAGAAGCTTTCTGAGAAACTGCTCTGTGTTCTGTTAATTCATCTCACAGAGTTTCATCTTTCCCTTCAAGAAGCGTTTCGCTAAGGCTGTTCTTGTGGAATTGGCAAAGGGATATTTGGAAGCCCATAGAGGGCTACGGTGAAAAAGGAAATACCTTCCGTTCAAAACTGGAAACAAGCTTTCTGAGAAACTGCTCTGTGTTCTGTTAATTCATCTCACAGAGTTACATCTTTCCCTTCAAGAAGTCTTTCGCTAGGCTGTTCTTGTGGAATTGGCAAAGGGATATTTGGAAGCCCATAGAGGGCTATGGTGAAAAAGCAAATATCTTCCGTTCAAAACTGGAAAGAAGCTTTCTGAGAAACTGCTCTGTGTTCTGTTAATTCATCTCACAGAGTTACATCTTTCCCTTCAAGAAGTCTTTCGCTAGGCTGTTCTTGTGGAATTGGCAAAGGGATATTTGGAAGCCCATAGAGGGCTATGGTGAAAAAGGAAATATCTTCCGTTCAAAACTGGAAAGAAGCTTTCTGAGAAACTGCTCTATGTTCTGTTAATTCATCTCACAGAGTTACATCTTTCCCTTCAAGAAGCCTTTCCCTAAGGCTGTTCTTGGGGAATTGGCAAAGGGATATTTGGAAGCCCATAGAGGGCTATGGTGAAAAAGGAAATACCTTCCGATCAAAACTGGAAAGAAGCTTTCTGAGAAACTGCTCTGTGTTCTGTTAATTCATCTCACCGAGTTACATATTTCCCTTCAAGAAGCCTTTCGCTAAGGCTGTTCTTGTGGAATTGGCAAAGGGATATTTGGAAGCCCATAGAGGGCTATGGTGAAAAAGGAAATATCTTCCGTTCAAAACTGGAAAGAAGCTTTCTGAGAAACTGCTCTGTGTTCTGCTAATTCATCTCACCGAGTTACATCTTTAACTTCAAGAAGCTTTTCGCTAAGGCTGTTCTTGGGGAATTGGCAAAGGGATATTTGGAAGCCCATAGAGGGCTATGGTGAAAAAGGAAATATCTTCCGTTCAAAACTGGAAAGAAGCTTTCTGAGAAACTGCTCTGTGTTCTGTAAATTCATCTCACAGAGTTACATCTTTAACTTCAAGAATCCTTTCACTAAGGCTGTTCTTGGGGAATTGGCAAAGGGATATTTGGAAGCCCATAGAGGGCTATGGTGAAAAAGGAAATATCTTCCGTTCAAAACTGGAAAGAAGCTTTCTGAGAAACTGCTCTGTGTTCTGTTAATTCATCTCACAGAGTTACATCTTTCCCTTCAAGAAGCCTTTCGCTAAGGCTGTTCTTGTGGAATTGGCAAAGGGATATTTGGAAGCCCATAGAGGGCTATGGTGAAAAAGGAAATATGTTCCGTTCAAAACTGGAAAGAAGCTCTCTGAGAAACTGCTCTGTGTTCTGTTAATTCATCTCACAGAGTTACATCTTTCCCTTCAAGAAGTCTTTCGCTAAGGCTGCTCTTGTGGAATTGGCAAAGGGATATTTGGAAGCCCATAGAGGGCTATGGTGAAAAAGGAAATATCTTCCGTTCAAAAGTGGAAAGAAGCTTTCTGAGAAACGGCTCTGTGTTCTGTTAATTCATCTCACAGAGTTACATCTTTCCCTTCAAGAAGCCTTTCGCTAAGGCTGTTCTTGTGGAATTGGCAAAGGGATATTTTTAAGCCCATAGAGGGCTATGGTGAAAAAGGAAATATCTTCCGTTCAAAACTGGAAAGAAGCTTTCTGAGAAACTGCTCTGTGTTCTGTTAATTCATCTCACAGAGTTACATCTTTCCCTTCAAGAAGCCTTTCGCTAAGGCTGTTCTTGTGGAATTGGCAAAGGGATATTTGGAAGCCCATAGAGGGCTATGGTGAAAAAGGAAATACCTTCCGTTCAAAACTGGAAACAAGCTTTCTGAGAAACTGCTCTGTGTTCTGTTAATTCACCTCACAGAGTTACATCTTTCCCTTCAAGAAGTCTTTCGCTAGGCTGTTCTTGTGGAATTGGCAAAGGGATATTTGGAAGCCCATAGAGGGCTATGGTGAAAAAGGAAATATCTTCCGTTCAAAACTGGAAAGAAGCTTTCTGAGAAACTGCTCTGTGTTCTGTTAATTCATCTCACAGAGTTACATCTTTCCCTTCAAGAAGCCTTTCGCTAAGGCTGTTCTTGTGGAATTGGCAAAGGGATATTTGGAAGCCCATAGAGGGCTATGGTGAAAAAGGAAATACCTTCCGTTCAAAACTGGAAAGAAGCTTTCTGAGAAACTGCTCTGTGTTCTGTTAATTCATCTCACCGAGTTACATCTTTCCCTTCAGGAAGCCTTTCGCTAAGTCTGTTCTTGTGGAATTGGCAAAGGGATATTTGGAAGCCCATAGAGGGCTATGGTGAAAAAGGAAATATCTTCCGTTCAAAACTGGAAAGAAGCTTTCTGAGAAACTGCTCTGTGTTCTGTTAATTCATCTCACAGAGTTACATCTTTCCCTTGAAGAAGCCTTTCGCTAAGGCTGTTCTTGTGGAATTGGCAAAGGGATATTTGGAAGCCCATAGAGGGCTATGGTGAAAAAGGAAATATCTTCCGTTCAAAACTGGAAAGAAGCTTTCTGAGAAACTGCTCTGTGTCCTGTTGATTCATCTCACAGAGTTACATCTTTCCCTTCAAGAAGCCTTTCGCTAAGGCTGTTCTTGGGGAATTGGCAAAGGGATATTTGGAAGCCCATAGAGGGCTATGGTGAAAAAGGAAATATCTTCCGTTCAAAAGTGGAAAGAAGCTTTCTGAGAAACTGCTCTGTGTTCTGTTAATTCATCTCACAGAGTTACATCTTTCCCTTCAAGAAGTCTTTCGCTAGGCTGTTCTTGTGGAATTGGCAAAGGGATATTTGGAAGCCCATAGAGGGCTATGGTGAAAAAGGAAATATCTTCCGTTCAAAACTGGAAAGAAGCTTTCTGAGAAACTGCTCTGTGTTCTGTTAATTCATCTCACAGAGTTACATCTTTCCCTTCAAGAAGCCTTTCGCTAAGGCTGTTCTTGGGGAATTGGCAAAGGGATATTTGGAAGCCCATAGAGGGCTATGGTGAAAAAGGAAATACCTTCCGATCAAAACTGGAAAGAAGCTTTCTGAGAAACTGCTCTGTGTTCTGTTAATTCATCTCACCGAGTTACATCTTTCCCTTCAAGAAGCCTTTCGCTAAGGCTGTTCTTGTGGAATTGGCAAAGGGATACTTGGAAGCCCATAGAGGGCTATGGTGAAAAAGGAAATATCCTCCGTTCAAAACTGGAAAGAAGCTTTCTGAGAAACTGCTCTGTGTTCTGTTAATTCATCTCACAGAGTTACATCTTTCCCTTCAAGAAGCCTTTCCCTAAGGCTGTTCTTGGGGAATTGGCAAAGGGATATTTGGAAGCCCATAGAGGGCTATGGTGAAAAAGGAAATACCTTCCGATCAAAACTGGAAAGAAGCTTTCTGAGAAACTGCTCTGTGTTCTGTTAATTCATCTCACCGAGTTACATCTTTCCCTTCAAGAAGCCTTTCGCTAAGGCTGTTCTTGTGGAATTGGCAAAGGGATATTTGGAATCCCATAGAGGGCTATGGTGAAAAAGGAAATATCTTCCGTTCAAAAGTGGAAAGAAGCTTTCTGAGAAACTGCTCTGTGTTCTGCTAATTCATCTCACCGAGTTACATCTTTAACTTCAAGAAGCCTTTCGCTAAGGCTGTTCTTGTGGAATTGGCAAAGGGATATTTGGAAGCCCATAGAGGGCTATGGTGAAAAAGGAAATATCTTCCGTTCAAAACTGGAAAGAAGCTTTCTGAGAAACTGCTCTGTGTTCTGTAAATTCATCTCACAGAGTTACATCTTTAACTTCAAGAATCCTTTCACTAAGGCTGTTCTTGGGGAATTGGCAAAGGGATATTTGGAAGCCCATAGAGGGCTATGGTGAAAAAGGAAATATCTTCCGTTCAAAACTGGAAAGAAGCTTTCTGAGAAACTGCTCTGTGTTCTGTTAATTCATCTCACAGAGTTACATCATTCCCTTCAAGAAGCCTTTCGCTAAGGCTGTTCTTGTGGAATTGGCAAAGGGATATTTGGAAGCCCATAGAGGGCTATGGTGAAAAAGGAAATACCTTCCGTTCAAAACTGGAAAGAAGCTTTCTGAGAAACTGCTCTGTGTTCTGTTAATTCATCTCACCGAGTTACATCTTTCCCTTCAGGAAGCCTTTCGCTAAGTCTGTTCTTGTGGAATTGGCAAAGGGATATTTGGAAGCCCATAGAGGGCTATGGTGAAAAAGGAAATATCTTCCGTTCAAAACTGGAAAGAAGCTTTCTGAGAAACTGCTCTGTGTTCTGTTAATTCATCTCACAGAGTTACATCTTTCCCTTCAAGAAGCCTTTCGCTAAGGCTGTTCTTGTGGAATTGGCAAAGGGATATTTGGAAGCCCATAGAGGGCTATGGTGAAAAAGGAAATATCTTCCGTTCAAAACTGGAAAGAAGCTTTCTGAGAAACTGATCTTTGTTCTGTTAATTCATCTCACAGAATTACATCTTTCCCTTCAAGATGCCTTTCGCTAAGGCTGTTCTTGTGGAATTGGCAAAGGGATATTTGGAAGCCCATAGAGGGCTATGGTGGAAAAGGAAATATCTTCCGTTCAAAACTGGAAAGAAGCTTTCTGAGAAACTGCTCTGTGTTCTGTTAATTCATCTCACAGAGTTACATCTTTAACTTTAAGAAGCCTTTCGCTAAGGCTGTTCTTGTGGAATTGGCAAAGGGATATTTGGAAGCCCATAGAGGGCTATGGTGAAAAAGCAAATATCTTCCGTTCAAAACTGGAAGGAAGCTTTCTGAGAAACTGTTCTATGTTGTGTTAATTCATCTCACAGAGTTACATCTTTCCCTTCAAGAAGCCTTTCGCTAAGGCTGTTCTTGTGGAATTGGCAAAGGGATATTTGGAAGCCCATAGAGGGCTACGGTGAAAAAGGAAATATCTTCCGTTCAAAACTGGAAAGAAGCTTTCTGAGAAACTGCTCTGTGTTCTGTTAATTCATCTCACAGAGTTACATCTTTCCCTTCAAGAAGCCTTTCGCTAAGGCTGTTCTTGTGGAATTGGCAAAGGGATATTTGGAAGCCCATAGAGGGCTATGGTGAAAAAGGAAATATCTTCCGTTCAAAACTGGAAAGAAGCTTTCTGAGAAACTGCTCTGTGTTCTGTTAATTCATCTCACCGAGTTACATCTTTAACTTCAAGAAGCCTTTCGCTAAGGCTGTTCTTGGGGAATTGGCAAAGGGATATTTGGAAGCCCATAGAGGGCTATGGTGAAAAAGGAAATATCTTCCGTTCAAAACTGGAAAGAAGCTTTCTGAGAAACTGCTATGTGTTCTGTTAATTCATCTCACAGAGTTACATCTTTCCCTTCAAGAAGCCTTTCGCTAAGGCTGTTCTTGTTTAATTGGCAAAGGGATATTTGGAAGCCCATAGAGGGCTATGGTGAAAAAGGAAATATCTTCCGTCAAAACTGGAAAGAAGCTTTCTGAGAAACTGCTCTCTGTTCTGTAAATTCATCTCACAGAGTTACATCTTTAACTTCAAGAATCCTTTCGCTAAGGCTGTTCTTGGGGAATTGGCAAAGGGATATTTGGAAGCCCATAGAGGGCTATGGTGAAAAAGGAAATATCTTCCGTTCAAAACTGGAAAGAAGCTTTCTGAGAAACTGCTCTGTGTTCTGTTAATTCATCTCACAGAGTTACATCTTTCCCTTCAAGAAGCCTTTCGCTAAGGCTGTTCTTGTGGAATTGGCAAAGGGATATTTGGAAGCCCATAGAGGGCTATGGTGAAAAAGGAAATATGTTCCGTTCAAAACTGGAAAGAAGCTCTCTGAGAAACTGCTCTGTGTTCTGTTAATTCATCTCACAGAGTTACATCTTTCCCTTCAAGAAGTCTTTCGCTAAGGCTGCTCTTGTGGAATTGGCAAAGGGATATTTGAAAGCCCATAGAGGGCTATGGTGAAAAAGGAAATATCTTCCGTTCAAAAGTGGAAAGAAGCTTTCTGAGAAACGGCTCTGTGTTCTGTTAATTCATCTCACAGAGTTACATCTTTCCCTTCAAGAAGCCTTTCGCTAAGGCTGTTCTTGTGTAATTGGCAAAGGGATATTTTTAAGCCCATAGAGGGCTATGGTGAAAAAGGAAATATCTTCCGTTCAAAACTGGAAAGAAGCTTTCTGAGAAACTGCTCTGTGTTCTGTTAATTCATCTCACAGAGTTTCATCTTTCCCTTCAAGAAGCGTTTCGCTAAGGCTGTTCTTGTGGAATTGGCAAAGGGATATTTGGAAGCCCATAGAGGGCTACGGTGAAAAAGGAAATATCTTCCGTTCAAAAGTGGAAAGAAGCTTTCTGAGAAACTGCTCTGTGTTCTGTTAATTCATCTCACAGAGTTACATCTTTCCCTTCAAGAAGTCTTTCGCTAGGCTGTTCTTGTGGAATTGGCAAAGGGATATTTGGAAGCCCATAGAGGGCTATGGTGAAAAAGGAAATATCTTCCGTTCAAAACTGGAAAGAAGCTTTCTGAGAAACTGCTCTGTGTTCTGTTAATTCATCTCACAGAGTTACATCTTTCCCTTCAAGAAGCCTTTCGCTAAGGCTGTTCTTGGGGAATTGGCAAAGGGATATTTGGAAGCCCATAGAGGGCTATGGTGAAAAAGGAAATACCTTCCGATCAAAACTGGAAAGAAGCTTTCTGAGAAACTGCTCTGTGTTCTGTTAATTCATCTCACCGAGTTACATCTTTCCCTTCAAGAAGCCTTTCGCTAAGGCTGTTCTTGTGGAATTGGCAAAGGGATATTTGGAAGCCCATAGAGGGCTATGGTGAAAAAGGAAATATCCTCCGTTCAAAACTGGAAAGAAGCTTTCTGAGAAACTGCTCTGTGTTCTGTTAATTCATCTCACAGAGTTACATCTTTCCCTTCAAGAAGCCTTTCCCTAAGGCTGTTCTTGGGGAATTGGCAAAGGGATATTTGGAAGCCCATAGAGGGCTATGGTGAAAAAGGAAATACCTTCCGATCAAAACTGGAAAGAAGCTTTCTGAGAAACTGCTCTGTGTTCTGTTAATTCATCTCACCGAGTTACATCTTTCCCTTCAAGAAGCCTTTCGCTAAGGCTGTTCTTGTGGAATTGGCAAAGGGATATTTGGAATCCCATAGAGGGCTATGGTGAAAAAGGAAATATCTTCCGTTCAAAAGTGGAAAGAAGCTTTCTGAGAAACTGCTCTGTGTTCTGCTAATTCATCTCACCGAGTTACATCTTTAACTTCAAGAAGCCTTTCGCTAAGGCTGTTCTTGTGGAATTGGCAAAGGGATATTTGGAAGCCCATAGAGGGCTATGGTGAAAAAGGAAATATCTTCCGTTCAAAACTGGAAAGAAGCTTTCTGAGAAACTGCTCTGTGTTCTGTAAATTCATCTCACAGAGTTACATCTTTAACTTCAAGAATCCTTTCACTAAGGCTGTTCTTGGGGAATTGGCAAAGGGATATTTGGAAGCCCATAGAGGGCTATGGTGAAAAAGGAAATATCTTCCGTTCAAAACTGGAAAGAAGCTTTCTGAGAAACTGCTCTGTGTTCTGTTAATTCATCTCACAGAGTTACATCATTCCCTTCAAGAAGCCTTTCGCTAAGGCTGTTCTTGTGGAATTGGCAAAGGGATATTTGGAAGCCCATAGAGGGCTATGGTGAAAAAGGAAATACCTTCCGTTCAAAACTGGAAAGAAGCTTTCTGAGAAACTGCTCTGTGTTCTGTTAATTCATCTCACCGAGTTACATCTTTCCCTTCAGGAAGCCTTTCGCTAAGTCTGTTCTTGTGGAATTGGCAAAGGGATATTTGGAAGCCCATAGAGGGCTATGGTGAAAAAGGAAATATCTTCCGTTCAAAACTGGAAAGAAGCTTTCTGAGAAACTGCTCTGTGTTCTGTTAATTCATCTCACAGAGTTACATCTTTCCCTTCAAGAAGCCTTTCGCTAAGGCTGTTCTTGTGGAATTGGCAAAGGGATATTTGGAAGCCCATAGAGGGCTATGGTGAAAAAGGAAATATCTTCCGTTCAAAACTGGAAAGAAGCTTTCTGAGAAACTGATCTTTGTTCTGTTAATTCATCTCACAGAATTACATCTTTCCCTTCAAGATGCCTTTCGCTAAGGCTGTTCTTGTGGAATTGGCAAAGGGATATTTGGAAGCCCATAGAGGGCTATGGTGGAAAAGGAAATATCTTCCGTTCAAAACTGGAAAGAAGCTTTCTGAGAAACTGCTCTGTGTTCTGTTAATTCATCTCACAGAGTTACATCTTTAACTTTAAGAAGCCTTTCGCTAAGGCTGTTCTTGTGGAATTGGCAAAGGGATATTTGGAAGCCCATAGAGGGCTATGGTGAAAAAGCAAATATCTTCCGTTCAAAACTGGAAGGAAGCTTTCTGAGAAACTGTTCTATGTTGTGTTAATTCATCTCACAGAGTTACATCTTTCCCTTCAAGAAGCCTTTCGCTAAGGCTGTTCTTGTGGAATTGGCAAAGGGATATTTGGAAGCCCATAGAGGGCTACGGTGAAAAAGGAAATATCTTCCGTTCAAAACTGGAAAGAAGCTTTCTGAGAAACTGCTCTGTGTTCTGTTAATTCATCTCACAGAGTTACATCTTTCCCTTCAAGAAGCCTTTCGCTAAGGCTGTTCTTGTGGAATTGGCAAAGGGATATTTGGAAGCCCATAGAGGGCTATGGTGAAAAAGGAAATATCTTCCGTTCAAAACTGGAAAGAAGCTTTCTGAGAAACTGCTCTGTGTTCTGTTAATTCATCTCACCGAGTTACATCTTTAACTTCAAGAAGCCTTTCGCTAAGGCTGTTCTTGGGGAATTGGCAAAGGGATATTTGGAAGCCCATAGAGGGCTATGGTGAAAAAGGAAATATCTTCCGTTCAAAACTGGAAAGAAGCTTTCTGAGAAACTGCTATGTGTTCTGTTAATTCATCTCACAGAGTTACATCTTTCCCTTCAAGAAGCCTTTCGCTAAGGCTGTTCTTGTTTAATTGGCAAAGGGATATTTGGAAGCCCATAGAGGGCTATGGTGAAAAAGGAAATATCTTCCGTCAAAACTGGAAAGAAGCTTTCTGAGAAACTGCTCTCTGTTCTGTAAATTCATCTCACAGAGTTACATCTTTAACTTCAAGAATCCTTTCGCTAAGGCTGTTCTTGGGGAATTGGCAAAGGGATATTTGGAAGCCCATAGAGGGCTATGGTGAAAAAGGAAATATCTTCCGTTCAAAACTGGAAAGAAGCTTTCTGAGAAACTGCTCTGTGTTCTGTTAATTCATCTCACAGAGTTACATCTTTCCCTTCAAGAAGCCTTTCGCTAAGGCTGTTCTTGTGGAATTGGCAAAGGGATATTTGGAAGCCCATAGAGGGCTATGGTGAAAAAGGAAATATGTTCCGTTCAAAACTGGAAAGAAGCTCTCTGAGAAACTGCTCTGTGTTCTGTTAATTCATCTCACAGAGTTACATCTTTCCCTTCAAGAAGTCTTTCGCTAAGGCTGCTCTTGTGGAATTGGCAAAGGGATATTTGAAAGCCCATAGAGGGCTATGGTGAAAAAGGAAATATCTTCCGTTCAAAAGTGGAAAGAAGCTTTCTGAGAAACGGCTCTGTGTTCTGTTAATTCATCTCACAGAGTTACATCTTTCCCTTCAAGAAGCCTTTCGCTAAGGCTGTTCTTGTGTAATTGGCAAAGGGATATTTTTAAGCCCATAGAGGGCTATGGTGAAAAAGGAAATATCTTCCGTTCAAAACTGGAAAGAAGCTTTCTGAGAAACTGCTCTGTGTTCTGTTAATTCATCTCACAGAGTTTCATCTTTCCCTTCAAGAAGCGTTTCGCTAAGGCTGTTCTTGTGGAATTGGCAAAGGGATATTTGGAAGCCCATAGAGGGCTACGGTGAAAAAGGAAATATCTTCCGTTCAAAACTGGAAACAAGCTTTCTGAGAAACTGCTCTGTGTTCTGTTAATTCATCTCACAGAGTTACATCTTTCCCTTCAAGAAGTCTTTCGCTAGGCTGTTCTTGTGGAATTGGCAAAGGGATATTTGGAAGCCCATAGAGGGCTATGGTGAAAAAGCAAATATCTTCCGTTCAAAACTGGAAAGAAGCTTTCTGAGAAACTGCTCTGTGTTCTGTTAATTCATCTCACAGAGTTACATCTTTCCCTTCAAGAAGTCTTTCGCTAGGCTGTTCTTGTGGAATTGGCAAAGGGATATTTGGAAGCCCATAGAGGGCTATGGTGAAAAAGGAAATATCTTCCGTTCAAAACTGGAAAGAAGCTTTCTGAGAAACTGCTCTATGTTCTGTTAATTCATCTCACAGAGTTACATCTTTCCCTTCAAGAAGCCTTTCCCTAAGGCTGTTCTTGGGGAATTGGCAAAGGGATATTTGGAAGCCCATAGAGGGCTATGGTGAAAAAGGAAATACCTTCCGATCAAAACTGGAAAGAAGCTTTCTGAGAAACTGCTCTGTGTTCTGTTAATTCATCTCACCGAGTTACATCTTTCCCTTCAAGAAGCCTTTCGCTAAGGCTGTTCTTGTGGAATTGGCAAAGGGATATTTGGAAGCCCATAGAGGGCTATGGTGAAAAAGGAAATATCTTCCGTTCAAAACTGGAAAGAAGCTTTCTGAGAAACTGCTCTGTGTTCTGCTAATTCATCTCACCGAGTTACATCTTTAACTTCAAGAAGCCTTTCGCTAAGGCTGTTCTTGGGGAATTGGCAAAGGGATATTTGGAAGCCCATAGAGGGCTATGGTGAAAAAGGAAATATCTTCCGTTCAAAACTGGAAAGAAGCTTTCTGAGAAACTGCTCTGTGTTCTGTAAATTCATCTCACAGAGTTACATCTTTAACTTCAAGAATCCTTTCACTAAGGCTGTTCTTGGGGAATTGGCAAAGGGATATTTGGAAGCCCATAGAGGGCTATGGTGAAAAAGGAAATATCTTCCGTTCAAAACTGGAAAGAAGCTTTCTGAGAAACTGCTCTGTGTTCTGTTAATTCATCTCACAGAGTTACATCTTTCCCTTCAAGAAGCCTTTCGCTAAGGCTGTTCTTGTGGAATTGGCAAAGGGATATTTGGAAGCCCATAGAGGGCTATGGTGAAAAAGGAAATATGTTCCGTTCAAAACTGGAAAGAAGCTCTCTGAGAAACTGCTCTGTGTTCTGTTAATTCATCTCACAGAGTTACATCTTTCCCTTCAAGAAGTCTTTCGCTAAGGCTGCTCTTGTGGAATTGGCAAAGGGATATTTGGAAGCCCATAGAGGGCTATGGTGAAAAAGGAAATATCTTCCGTTCAAAACTGGAAAGAAGCTTTCTGAGAAACTGCTCTGTGTTCTGTTAATTCATCTCACAGAGTTACATCTTTCCCTTCAAGAAGCCTTTCGCTAAGGCTGTTCTTGTGTAATTGGCAAAGGGATATTTTTAAGCCCATAGAGGGCTATGGTGAAAAAGGAAATATCTTCCGTTCAAAACTGGAAAGAAGCTTTCTGAGAAACTGCTCTGTGTTCTGTTAATTCATCTCACAGAGTTTCATCTTTCCCTTCAAGAAGCGTTTCGCTAAGGCTGTTCTTGTGGAATTGGCAAAGGGATATTTGGAAGCCCATAGAGGGCTACGGTGAAAAAGGAAATATCTTCCGTTCAAAACTGGAAACAAGCTTTCTGAGAAACTGCTCTGTGTTCTGTTAATTCATCTCACAGAGTTACATCTTTCCCTTCAAGAAGTCTTTCGCTAGGCTGTTCTTGTGGAATTGGCAAAGGGATATTTGGAAGCCCATAGAGGGCTATGGTGAAAAAGCAAATATCTTCCGTTCAAAACTGGAAAGAAGCTTTCTGAGAAACTGCTCTGTGTTCTGTTAATTCATCTCACAGAGTTACATCTTTCCCTTCAAGAAGTCTTTCGCTAGGCTGTTCTTGTGGAATTGGCAAAGGGATATTTGGAAGCCCATAGAGGGCTATGGTGAAAAAGGAAATATCTTCCGTTCAAAACTGGAAAGAAGCTTTCTGAGAAACTGCTCTATGTTCTGTTAATTCATCTCACAGAGTTACATCTTTCCCTTCAAGAAGCCTTTCCCTAAGGCTGTTCTTGGGGAATTGGCAAAGGGATATTTGGAAGCCCATAGAGGGCTATGGTGAAAAAGGAAATACCTTCCGATCAAAACTGGAAAGAAGCTTTCTGAGAAACTGCTCTGTGTTCTGTTAATTCATCTCACCGAGTTACATCTTTCCCTTCAAGAAGCCTTTCGCTAAGGCTGTTCTTGTGGAATTGGCAAAGGGATATTTGGAAGCCCATAGAGGGCTATGGTGAAAAAGGAAATATCTTCCGTTCAAAACTGGAAAGAAGCTTTCTGAGAAACTGCTCTGTGTTCTGCTAATTCATCTCACCGAGTTACATCTTTAACTTCAAGAAGCCTTTCGCTAAGGCTGTTCTTGGGGAATTGGCAAAGGGATATTTGGAAGCCCATAGAGGGCTATGGTGAAAAAGGAAATATCTTCCGTTCAAAACTGGAAAGAAGCTTTCTGAGAAACTGCTCTGTGTTCTGTAAATTCATCTCACAGAGTTACATCTTTAACTTCAAGAATCCTTTCACTAAGGCTGTTCTTGGGGAATTGGCAAAGGGATATTTGGAAGCCCATAGAGGGCTATGGTGAAAAAGGAAATATCTTCCGTTCAAAACTGGAAAGAAGCTTTCTGAGAAACTGCTCTGTGTTCTGTTAATTCATCTCACAGAGTTACATCTTTCCCTTCAAGAAGCCTTTCGCTAAGGCTGTTCTTGTGGAATTGGCAAAGGGATATTTGGAAGCCCATAGAGGGCTATGGTGAAAAAGGAAATATGTTCCGTTCAAAACTGGAAAGAAGCTCTCTGAGAAACTGCTCTGTGTTCTGTTAATTCATCTCACAGAGTTACATCTTTCCCTTCAAGAAGTCTTTCGCTAAGGCTGCTCTTGTGGAATTGGCAAAGGGATATTTGGAAGCCCATAGAGGGCTATGGTGAAAAAGGAAATATCTTCCGTTCAAAACTGGAAAGAAGCTTTCTGAGAAACTGCTCTGTGTTCTGTTAATTCATCTCACAGAGTTACATCTTTCCCTTCAAGAAGCCTTTCGCTAAGGCTGTTCTTGTGGAATTGGCAAAGGGATATTTGGAAGCCCATAGAGGGCTATGGTGAAAAAGGAAATACCTTCCGTTCAAAACTGGAAACAAGCTTTCTGAGAAACTGCTCTGTGTTCTGTTAATTCATCTCACAGAGTTACATCTTTCCCTTCAAGAAGTCTTTCGCTAGGCTGTTCTTGTGGAATTGGCAAAGGGATATTTGGAAGCCCATAGAGGGCTATGGTGAAAAAGGAAATATCTTCCGTTCAAAACTGGAAAGAAGCTTTCTGAGAAACTGCTCTGTGTTCTGTTAATTCATCTCACAGAGTTACATCTTTCCCTTCAAGAAGCCTTTCGCTAAGGCTGTTCTTGTGGAATTGGCAAAGGGATATTTGGAAGCCCATAGAGGGCTATGGTGAAAAAGGAAATACCTTCCGTTCAAAACTGGAAAGAAGCTTTCTGAGAAACTGCTCTGTGTTCTGTTAATTCATCTCACCGAGTTACATCTTTCCCTTCAGGAAGCCTTTCGCTAAGTCTGTTCTTGTGGAATTGGCAAAGGGATATTTGGAAGCCCATAGAGGGCTATGGTGAAAAAGGAAATATCTTCCGTTCAAAACTGGAAAGAAGCTTTCTGAGAAACTGCTCTGTGTTCTGTTAATTCATCTCACAGAGTTACATCTTTCCCTTCAAGAAGACTTTCGCTAAGGCTGTTCTTGTGGAATTGGCAAAGGGATATTTGGAAGCCCATAGAGGGCTATGGTGAAAAAGGAAATATCTTCCGTTCAAAACTGGAAAGAAGCTTTCTGAGAAACTGCTCTATGTTCTGTTAATTCATCTCACAGAGTTACATCTTTCCCTTCAAGAAGCCTTTCCCTAAGGCTGTTCTTGGGGAATTGGCAAAGGGATATTTGGAAGCCCATAGAAGGCTATGGTGAAAAAGGAAATACCTTCCGATCAAAACTGGAAAGAAGCTTTCTGAGAAACTGCTCTGTGTTCTGTTAATTCATCTCACCGAGTTACATCTTTCCCTTCAAGAAGCCTTTCGCTAAGGCTGTTCTTGTGGAATTGGCAAAGGGATATTTGGAAGCCCATAGAGGGCTATGGTGAAAAAGGAAATATCTTCCGTTCAAAACTGGAAAGAAGCTTTCTGAGAAACTGCTCTGTGTTCTGCTAATTCATCTCACCGAGTTACATCTTTAACTTCAAGAAGCCTTTCGCTAAGGCTGTTCTTGGGGAATTGGCAAAGGGATATTTGGAAGCCCATAGAGGGCTATGGTGAAAAAGGAAATATCTTCCGTTCAAAACTGGAAAGAAGCTTTCTGAGAAACTGCTCTGTGTTCTGTAAATTCATCTCACAGAGTTACATCTTTAACTTCAAGAATCCTTTCACTAAGGCTGTTCTTGGGGAATTGGCAAAGGGATATTTGGAAGCCCATAGAGGGCTATGGTGAAAAAGGAAATATCTTCCGTTCAAAACTGGAAAGAAGCTTTCTGAGAAACTGCTCTGTGTTCTGTTAATTCATCTCACAGAGTTACATCTTTCCCTTCAAGAAGCCTTTCGCTAAGGCTGTTCTTGTGGAATTGGCAAAGGGATATTTGGAAGCCCATAGAGGGCTATGGTGAAAAAGGAAATATGTTCCGTTCAAAACTGGAAAGAAGCTCTCTGAGAAACTGCTCTGTGTTCTGTTAATTCATCTCACAGAGTTACATCTTTCCCTTCAAGAAGTCTTTCGCTAAGGCTGCTCTTGTGGAATTGGCAAAGGGATATTTGGAAGCCCATAGAGGGCTATGGTGAAAAAGGAAATATCTTCCGTTCAAAACTGGAAAGAAGCTTTCTGAGAAACTGCTCTGTGTTCTGTTAATTCATCTCACAGAGTTACATCTTTCCCTTCAAGAAGCCTTTCGCTAAGGCTGTTCTTGTGGAATTGGCAAAGGGATATTTGGAAGCCCATAGAGGGCTATGGTGAAAAAGGAAATACCTTCCGTTCAAAACTGGAAAGAAGCTTTCTGAGAAACTGCTCTGTGTTCTGTTAATTCATCTCACAGAGTTACATCTTTCCCTTCAAGAAGTCTTTCGCTAGGCTGTTCTTGTGGAATTGGCAAAGGGATATTTGGAAGCCCATAGAGGGCTATGGTGAAAAAGGAAATATCTTCCGTTCAAAACTGGAAAGAAGCTTTCTGAGAAACTGCTCTGTGTTCTGTTAATTCATCTCACAGAGTTACATCTTTCCCTTCAAGAAGCCTTTCGCTAAGGCTGTTCTTGTGGAATTGGCAAAGGGATATTTGGAAGCCCATAGAGGGCTATGGTGAAAAAGGAAATACCTTCCGTTCAAAACTGGAAAGAAGCTTTCTGAGAAACTGCTCTGTGTTCTGTTAATTCATCTCACCGAGTTACATCTTTCCCTTCAGGAAGCCTTTCGCTAAGTCTGTTCTTGTGGAATTGGCAAAGGGATATTTGGAAGCCCATAGAGGGCTATGGTGAAAAAGGAAATATCTTCCGTTCAAAACTGGAAAGAAGCTTTCTGAGAAACTGCTCTGTGTTCTGTTAATTCATCTCACAGAGTTACATCTTTCCCTTCAAGAAGACTTTCGCTAAGGCTGTTCTTGTGGAATTGGCAAAGGGATATTTGGAAGCCCATAGAGGGCTATGGTGAAAAAGGAAATATCTTCCGTTCAAAACTGGAAAGAAGCTTTCTGAGAAACTGCTCTGTGTTCTGTTAATTCATCTCACAGAGTTACATCTTTCCCTTGAAGAAGCCTTTCGCTAAGGCTGTTCTTGTGGAATTGGCAAAGGGATATTTGGAAGCCCATAGAGGGCTATGGTGAAAAAGGAAATATCTTCCGTTCAAAACTGGAAAGAAGCTTTCTGAGAAACTGCTCTGTGTCCTGTTGATTCATCTCACAGAGTTACATCTTTCCCTTCAAGAAGCCTTTCGCTAAGGCTGTTCTTGGGGAATTGGCAAAGGGATATTTGGAAGCCCATAGAGGGCTATGGTGAAAAAGGAAATATCTTCCGTTCAAAAGTGGAAAGAAGCTTTCTGAGAAACTGCTCTGTGTTCTGTTAATTCATCTCACAGAGTTACATCTTTCCCTTCAAGAAGTCTTTCGCTAGGCTGTTCTTGTGGAATTGGCAAAGGGATATTTGGAAGCCCATAGAGGGCTATGGTGAAAAAGGAAATATCTTCCGTTCAAAACTGGAAAGAAGCTTTCTGAGAAACTGCTCTGTGTTCTGTTAATTCATCTCACAGAGTTACATCTTTCCCTTCAAGAAGCCTTTCGCTAAGGCTGTTCTTGGGGAATTGGCAAAGGGATATTTGGAAGGCCATAGAGGGCTATGGTGAAAAAGGAAATACCTTCCGATCAAAACTGGAAAGAAGCTTTCTGAGAAACTGCTCTGTGTTCTGTTAATTCATCTCACCGAGTTACATCTTTCCCTTCAAGAAGCCTTTCGCTAAGGCTGTTCTTGTGGAATTGGCAAAGGGATATTTGGAAGCCCATAGAGGGCTATGGTGAAAAAGGAAATATCCTCCGTTCAAAACTGGAAAGAAGCTTTCTGAGAAACTGCTCTGTGTTCTGTTAATTCATCTCACAGAGTTACATCTTTCCCTTCAAGAAGCCTTTCGCTAAGGCTGTTCTTGTGGAATTGGCAAAGGGATATTTGGAAACCCATAGAGGGCTATGGTGAAAAAGGAAATATCTTCCGTTGAAAACTGGAAAGAAGCTTTCTGAGAAACTGCTCTGTGTTCTGTTAATTCATCTCACAGAGTTACATGTTTCCCTTGAAGAAGCCTTTCGCTAAGGCTGTTCTTGTGGAATTGGCAAAGGGATATTTGGAAGCCCATAGAGGGCTATGGTGAAAAAGGAAATATCTTCCGTTCAAAACTGGAAAGAAGCTTTCTGAGAAACTGCTCTGTGTTCTGTTAATTCATCTCACAGAGTTACATCTTTCCCTTCAAGAAGCCTTTCGCTAAGGCTGTTCTTGAGGAATTGGCAAAGGGATATTTGGAAGCCCATAGACGGCTATGGTGAAAAAGGAAATATCTTCCGTTCAAAACTGGAAAGAAGCTTTCTGAGAAACTGCTCTGTGTTCTGTTAATTCATCTCACAGAGTTACATCTTTCCCTTCATGAAGCCTTTCGCTAAGGTTGTTCTTGTGGAATTGGCAAAGGGATATTTGGAAGCCCATAGAGGGCTATGGTGAAAAAGGAAATATCTTCCGTTCAAAATTGGAAAGAAGCTTTCTGAGAAACTGTTCTATGTTCTGTTAATTCATCTCACCGAGTTACATCTTTCCCTTCAAGAAGCCTTTCGCTAAGGCTGTTCTTGTGGAATTATCAAAGGGATATTTGGAAGCCCATAGAGGGCTATGGTGAGAAAGGAAATATCTTCCGTTCAAAACTGGAAAGAAGGTTTCTGAGAAACTGCTCTGTGTTCTGTTAATTCATCTCACAGAGTTACATCTTTCCCTTCAAGAAGCCTTTCGCTAAGGCTGTTCTTGTGGAATTGGCAAAGGGATATTTGGAAGCCCATAGACGGCTATGGTGAAAAAGGAAATATCTTCCGTTCAAAACGGGAAAGAAGCTTTCTGAGAAACTGCTCTGTGTTCTGTTAATTCATGTCACAGAGTTACATCTTTCCCTTCAAGAAGCCTTTCGCTAAGGCCTTTCTTGTGGAATTGGCAAAGGGATATTTGGAAGCCCCTAGAGGGCTATGGTGAAAAAGGAAAAATATCTTCCGTTCAAAACTGGAAAGAAGCTTTCTGAGAAACTGCTCTGTGTTCTGTTAATTCATCTCACAGAGTTACATCTTTCCCTTCAAGATGCCTTTCGCTAAGGCTGTTCTTGTGGAATTGGCAAAGAGATATTTGGAAGCCCATAGAGGGCTATGGTGAAAAAGGAAATATCTTCCGTTCAAAAGTGGAAAGAAGCTTTGTGAGAAACTGCTCTGTGTTCTGTTAATTCATCTCACAGAGTTACATCTCTCCCTTCAAGAAGCCTTTCGCTAGGCTGTTCTTCTGGAATTGGCAAAGGGATATTTGGAAGCCCCTAGAGGGCTATGGTGAAAAAGGAAATATCTTCCCTTCAAAACTGGAAAGAAGGTTTCTGAGAAACTGCTCTGTGTTCTGTTAATTCATCTCACAGAGTTACTTCTTTCCCTTCAAGAAGCCTTTCGCTAAGGCTGTTCTTGGGGAATTGGCAAAGGGATATTTGGAAGCCCATAGAGGGCTATGGTGAAAAAGGAAATACCTTCCGTTCAAAACTGGAAAGAAGCTTTCTGAGAAACTGCTCTGTGTTCTGTTAATTCATCTCACCGAGTTACATCTTTCCCTTCAAGAAGCCTTTCGCTAAGGCTGTTCTTGTGGAATTGGCAAAGGGATATTTGGAAGCCCATAGAGGGCTATGGTGAAAAAGGAAATATCTTCCGTTCAAAACTGGAAAGAAGCTTTCTGAGAAACTGCTCTGTGTCCTGTTGATTCATCTCACAGAGTTACATCTTTCCCTTCAAGAAGCCTTTCGCTAAGGCTGTTCTTGGGGAATTGGCAAAGGGATATTTGGAAGCCCATAGAGGGCTATGGTGAAAAAGGAAATATCTTCCGTTCAAAACTGGAAAGAAGCTTTCTGAGAAACTGCTCTGTGTTCTGTTAATTCATCTCACAGAGTTACATCTTCCCCTTCAAGAAGTCTTTCGCTAGGCTGTTCTTGTGGAATTGGCAAAGGGATATTTGGAAGCCCATAGAGGGCTATGGTGAAAAAGGAAATATCTTCCGTTCAAAACTGGAAAGAAGCTTTCTGAGAAACTGCTCTGTGTTCTGTTAATTCATCTCACAGAGTTACATCTTTCCCTTCAAGAAGCCTTTCGCTAAGGCTGTTCTTGTGGAATTGGCAAAGGGATATTTGGAAGCCCATAGAGGGCTATGGTGAAAAAGGAAATACCTTCCGTTCAAAATTGGAAAGAAGCTTTCTGAGAAACTGCTCTGTGTTCTGTTAATTCATCTCACAAAGTTACATCTTTCCCTTCAGGAAGCCTTTCGCTAAGGCTGTTCTTGTGGAATTGGCAAAGGGATATTTGGAAGCCCATAGAGGGCTATGGTGAAAAAGGAAATATCTTCCGTTCAAAACTGGAAAGAAGCTTTCTGAGAAACTGCTCTGTGTTCTGTTAATTCATCTCACAGAGTTACATCTTTCCCTTCAAGAAGCCTTTCGCTAAGGCTGTTCTTGTGGAATTGGCAAAGGGATATTTGGAAGCCCATAGAGGGCTATGGTGAAAAAGGAAATATCTTCCGTTCAAAACTGGAAAGAAGCTTTCTGAGAAACTGCTCTGTGTTCTGTTAATTCATCTCACAGAGTTACATGTTTCCCTTGAAGAAGCCTTTCGCTAAGGCTGTTCTTGTGGAATTGGCAAAGGGATATTTGGAAGCCCATAGAGGGCTATGGTGAAAAAGGAAATATCTTCCGTTCAAAACTGGAAAGAAGCTTTCTGAGAAACTGCTCTGTGTTCTGTAAACTCATCTCACAGAGTTACATCTTTCCCTTCAAGAAGCCTTTCGCTAAGGCTGTTCTTGTGGAATTGGCAAAGGGATATTTGGAAGCCCATAGAGGGCTATGGTGAAAAAGGAAATATCTTCCGTTCAAAACTGGAAAGAAGCTTTCTGAGTAACTGCTCTGTGTTCTGTTAATTCATCTCACAGAGTTACATCTTTCCCTTCAAGAAGCCTTTCGCTAAGGCTGTTCTTGTGGAATTGGCAAAGGGATATTTGGAAGCCCATAGAGGGCTATGGTGAAAAAGGAAATATCTTCCGTTCAAAACTGGAAAGAAGCTTTCTGAGAAACTGCTCTGTGTTCTGTTAATTCATCTCACAGAGTTACATCTTTCCCTTCAAGAAGCCTTTCGCTAAGGTTGTTCTTGTGGAATTGGCAAAGGGCTATTTGGAAGCCCATAGAGGGCTATGGTCAAAAAGGAAATATCTTCCGTTCAAAACTGGAAAGAAGCTTTCTGAGAAACTGCTCTGTGTTCTGTTAATTCATCTCACAGAGTTACATCTTTCCCTTCAGGAAGCCTTTCGCTAAGACTGTTCTTGTGGAATTGGCAAAGCGATATTTGGAAGCCCATAGATGGCTATGGTGAAAAAGGAAATATCTTCCGTTCAAAACTGGAAAGAAGCTTTCTGAGAAACTGCTTTGTGTTCTGTTAATTCATCTCACAGAGTTACATCTTTTCCTTCAAGAAGCCTTTCGCTAAGGTTGTTCTTGTGGAATTGGCAAAGGGATATTTGGAAGCCCATAGAGGTCTATGGTGAAAAAGGAAATATCTTCTGTACAAACAGGGAAGAAGCTTTCTGAGACACTGTTCTATGTTCTGTTAATTCATCTCACAGAGTTACATCTTTCCCTTCAAGAAGCCTTTCGCTAAGGCTGTTCTTGTGGAATTGGAAAAGGGATATTTGGAAGCCCATAGAGGGCTATGGTGAAAAAGGAAATATCTTCCGTTCAAAACTGGAAAGAAGCTTTCTGAGAAACTGCTCTGTGTTCTGCTAATTCATCTCACAGAGTTACATCTTTCCCTTCAAGAAGCCTTTCGCTAAGGCTGTTTTTGTGGAATTGGCAAAGGGATATTTGGAATCCCATAGAGGGCTATGGTGAAAAAGGAAATATCTTCCGTTCAAAACTGGAAAGAAGCTTTCTGAGAAAGTGCTCTGTGTTCTGTTAATTCATCTCACAGAGTTACAGCTTTCCCTTCAAGATGCCTTTCGCTAAGGCTGTTCTTGTGGAATTGGCAAAGGGATATTTGGAAGCCCATAGAGGGCTATGGTGAAAAAGGAAATATCTTCCGTTCAAAACTGGATAGAAGCTTTCTGAGAAACTGCTCTGTGTTCTGTTAATTCATCTCACAGAGTTACATCTTTCCCTTCAGGAAGCCTATCGCTAAGGCTGTTCTTGTGGAATTGGCAAAGGAATATTTGGAAGCCCATAGAGGGCTATGGTGAAAAAGGAAATATCTTCCGTTCAAAACTCTAGAGAAGCTTTGTGAGAAACTGCTCGGTGTTCTGTTAATTCATCTCACAGAGTTACATCTTTCCCTTCAAGAAGCCTTTCGCTAAGGTTGTTCTTCTGGAATTGGCAAAGGGATATTTGAAACCCATAGAGGGCTATGGTGAAAAAGGAAATATCTTCCGTTCAAAACTGGAAAGAAGCTTTCTGAGAAACTGCTCTGTGTTCTGTTAATTCATCTCACAGAGTTACATCTTTGCCTTCAGGAATCCTTTCGCTAAGGCTGTTCTTGTGGAATTGGCTAAGGGATATTTGGAAGCCCATAGAGGGCTATGGTGAAAAAGGAAATATCTTCCGTTCAAAACTGGAAGGAAGCTTTCTGAGACACTGTTCTATGTTCTGTTAATTCATCTCACAGAGTTACATCTTTCCCTTCAAGAAGCCTTTCGCTAAGGCTGTTCTTGTGGAATTGGAAAAGGGATATTTGGAAGCCCATAGAGGGCTATGGTGAAAAAGGAAATATCTTCCGTTCAAAACTGGAAAGAAGCTTTCTGAGAAACTGCTCTGTGTTCTGTTAATTCATCTCACAGAGTTACATCTTTCCCTTCAAGAAGCCTTTCGCTAAGGCTGTTTTTGTGGAATTGGCAAAGGGATATTTGGAATCCCATAGAGGGCTATGGTGAAAAAGGAAATATCTTCCGTTCAAAACTGGAAAGAAGCTTTCTGAGAAAGTGCTCTGTGTTCTGTTAATTCATCTCACAGAGTTACAGCTTTCCCTTCAAGATGCCTTTCGCTAAGGCTGTTCTTGTGGAATTGGCAAAGGGATATTTTGAAGCCCATAGAGGGCTATGGTGAAAAAGGAAATATCTTCCGTTCATAACTGGATAGAAGCTTTCTGAGAAACTGCTCTGTGTTCTGTTAATTCATCTCACAGAGTTACATCTTTCCCTTCAGGAAGCCTATCGCTAAGGCTGTTCTTGTGGAATTGGCAAAGGAATATTTGGAAGCCCATAGAGGGCTATGGTGAAAAAGGAAATATCTTCCGTTCAAAACTGGAGAGAAGCTTTGTGAGAAACTGCTCGGTGTTCTGTTAATTCATCTCACAGAGTTACATCTTTCCCTTCAAGAAGCCTTTCGCTAAGGTTGTTCTTCTGGAATTGGCAAAGGGATATTTGAAAGCCCATAGAGGGCTATGGTGAAAAAGGAAATATCTTCCGTTCAAAACTGGAAAGAAGCTTTCTGAGAAACTATTCTATGTTCTGTTAATTCATCTCACAGAGTTACATCTTTCCCTTCAAGAAGCCTTTCGCTAAGGCTGTTCTTGTGGAATTGGCAAAGGGATATTTGAAAGCCCATACAGGGCTATGGTGGAAGAGGAAATACCTTCCGTTCAAAACTGGAAAGAAGCTTTCTGAGAAACTGCTCTGTGTTCTGTTAATACATCTCACAGAGTTACATCTTTCACTTCAAGAACCCTTTCGCTAAGGCTGTTCTTGTGGAATTGGCAAAGGGATATTTGGAAGCCCATAGAGGGCTATGGTGAAAAAGGAAATATCTTCCGTTCAAAAGTGGAAGGAAGCTTTCTGAGAAACTGTTCTATGTTCTGTTAATTCATCTCACAGAGTTACATCTTTCCCTTCAAGAAGCCTTTCGCTAAGGCTGTTCTTGTGGAATTGGCAAAGGGATATTTGGAAGCCCATAGAGGGCTATGGTGAAAATGGAAATAACTTCCGTTCAAAACTGGAAAGAAGCTTTCTGAGAAACTGCTCTGTGTTCTGTTAATTCATCTCACAGAGTTACATCTTTCCCTTCAAGTAGCCTTTCGCTAAGGCTGTTCTTGTGGAATTGGCAAAGGGATATTTGGAAGCCCATAGAGGGCTATGGTGAAAAAGGTAATATCTTCCGTTCAAAACTTTAAAGAAGTTTTTGAGAAACTGCTCTGTGTGCTGTTAATTCATCTCACAGAGTTACATCTTTAACTTCAAGAAGCCTTTCGCTAAGGCTGTTCTTGTGGAATTGGCAAAGGGATATTTGGAAGCCCATAGAGGGCTATGGTGAAAAAGGAAATATCTTCCGTTCAAAACTGGAAAGAAGCTTTCTGAGAAACTGCTCTGTGTTCTGTTAATTCATCTCACAGAGTTACATCTTTCCCTTCAAGAAGCCTTTCGCTAAGGCTGTTCTTGTGGAATTGGCAAAGGGATATTTGGAAACCCATAGAGGGCTATGGTGAAAAAGGAAATATCTTCCGTTCAAAACTGGAAAGAAGCTTTCTGAGAAACTGCTCTGTGTTCTGTTAATTCATCTCACAGAGTTACATCTTTCCCTTCAAGAAGCCTTTCGCTAAGGCTGTTCTTGTGGAATTGGCAAAGGGATATTTGGAAGCCCATAAAGGGCTATGGTGAAAAAGGAAATATCTTCCGTTCAAAAGTGGAAAGAAGCTTTCTGAGAAACGGCTCTGTGTTCTGTTAATTCATCTCACAGAGTTACATCTTTCCCTTCAAGAAGCCTTTCGCTAAGGCTGTTCTTGTGGAATTGGCAAAGGGATATTTTTAAGCCCATAGAGAGCTATGGTGAAAAAGGAAATATCTTCCGTTCAAAACTGGAAAGAAGCTTTCTGAGAAACTGCTCTGTGTTCTGTTAATTCATCTCACAGAGTTACATCTTTCCCTTCAAGAAGCCTATTGCTAACGCTGTTCTTGTGGAATTGGCAAAGGGATATTTGGAAGCCCATAGAGGGCTATGGTGAAAAAGGAAATATGTTGCGTTCAAAACTGGAAAGAAGCTTTCTGAGAAACTGCTCTGTGTTCTGTTAATTCATCTCACAGAGTTACATCTTTCCCTTCAAGAAGCCTTTCGCTAAGGCTGTTCTTGTGGAATTGGCAAAGGGATATTTGGAAGCCCATAGAGGACTATGGTGAAAAAGGAAATATCTTCCGTTCAAAACTGTAAAGAAGCTTTCTAAGAAACTGCTCTGTGTTCTGTTAATTCATCTCACAGAGTTACATCTTTCCCTTCAAGAAGCCTTTCGCTAAGGCTGTTCTTGTGGAATTGGCAAAGGGATATTTGGAAGCCCTTAGAGGGCTATGGTGAAAAAGGAAATATCTTCCGTTCAAAACTGGAAAGAAGCTTTCTGAGAAACTGCTCTGTGTTCTGTTAATTCATCTCACAAAGTTACATCTTTCCCTTCAGGAAGCCTTTCGCTAAGGCTCTTCTTGTGGAATTGGCAAAGGGATATTTGGAAGCCCATAGAGGGCTATGGTGAAAAAGGAAATATCTTCCGTTCAAAACTGGAAAGAAGCTTTCTGAGAAACTGCTCTGTGTTCTGTTAATTCATCTCACAGAGTTACATCTTTCCCTTCAAGAAGCCTTTCGCTAAGGCTGTTCTTGTGGAATTGGCAAAGGGATATTTGGAAGCCCATAGAGGGCTATGGTGAAAAAGGAAATATCTTCCGTTCAAAACTGGAAAGAAGCTTTCTGAGAAACTGCTCTGTGTTCTGTTAATTCATCTCACAGAGTTACATCTTTCCCTTCAAGAAGCCTTTCGCTAAGGCTGTTCTTGTGGAATTGGCAAAGGGATATTTGGAAGCCCATAGAGGGCTATGGTGAAAAAGGAAATATCTTCCGTTCAAAACTGGAAAGAAGCTTTCTGAGAAACTGCTCTGTGTTCTGTTAATTCATCTCACAGAGTTACATCTTTCCCTTCAAGAAGCCTTTCGCTAAGGCTGTTCTTGTGGAATTGGCAAAGGGATATTTGGAAGCCCATAGAGGGCTATGGTGAAAAAGGAAATACCTTCCGTTCAAAACTGGAAAGAAGCTTTCTGAGAAACTGCTCTGTGTTCTGTTAATTCATCACACAGAGTTACATCTTTCCCTTCAAGAAGTCTTTCGCTAGGCTGTTCTTGTGGAATTGGCAAAGGGATATTTGGAAGCCCATAGAGGGCTATGGTGAAAAAGGAAATATCTTCCGTTCAAAACTGGAAAGAAGCTTTCTGAGAAACTGCTCTGTGTTCTGTTAATTCATCTCACAGAGTTACATCTTTCCCTTCAAGAAGCCTTTCGCTAAGGCTGTTCTTGTGGAATTGGCAAAGGGATATTTGGAAGCCCATAGAGGGCTATGGTGAAAAAGGTAATATGTTCCGTTCAAAACTGGAAAGAAGCTTTATGAGAAACTGCTCTGTGTTCTGTTAATTCATCTCACAGAGTTACATCTTTCCCTTCAAGAAGCTTTTCACTAAGGCTGTTCTTGTGGAATTGGCAAAGGGATATTTGGAAGCCCATAGAGGGCTATGGTGAAAAACGAAATATCTTCCGTTCAAAAGTGGAAAGAAGCTTTCTGAGAAACGGCTCTGTGTTCTGTTAATTCATCTCACAGAGTTACATCTTTCCCTTCAAGAAGCCTTTCGCTAAGGCTCTTCTTGTGGAATTGGCAAAGGGATATTTTTAAGCCCATAGAGGGCTATGGTGAAAAAGGAAATATCTTCCGTTCAAAACTGGAAAGAAGATTTCTGAGAAACTGCTCTGTGTTCTGTTAATTCATCTCACAGAGTTACATCTTTCCCTTCAAGAAGCCTTTCGCTAAGGCTGTTCTTGTGGAATTGGCAAAGGGATATTTGGAAGCCCATAGAGGGCTATGGTGAAAAAGGAAATACCTTCCGTTCAAAACTGGAAAGAAGCTTTCTGAGAAACTGCTCTGTGTTCTGTTAATTCATCTCACAGAGTTACATCTTTCCCTTCAAGAAGTCTTTCGCTAGGCTGTTCTTGTGGAATTGGCAAAGGGATATTTGGAAGCCCATAGAGGGCTATGGTGAAAAAGGAAATATCTTCCGTTCAAAACTGGAAAGAAGCTTTCTGAGAATCTGCTCTGTGTCCTGTTGATTCATCTCACAGAGTTACATCTTTCCCTTCAAGAAGCCTTTCGCTAAGGCTGTTCTTGTGGAATTGGCAAAGGGATATTTGGAATCCCATAGAGGGCTATGGTGAAAAAGGAAATATCTTCCGTTCAAAACTGGAAAGAAGCTTTCCGAGAAACTGCTCTGTGTTCTGTTAATTCATCTCACAGCGTTACATCTTTCCCTTCAAGATGCCTTTCGCTAAGGCTGTTCTTGTGGAATTGGCAAAGGGATATTTGGAAGCCCATAGAGGGCTATGGTGAAAAAGGAAATATCTTCCGTTCAAAACTGGAAAGAAGCTTTCTGAGAAACTGCTCTGTGTTCTGTTAATTCATCTCACAGAGTTACATCTTTCCCTTCATTAAGCCTTTCGCTAAGGTTGTTCTTGTGGAATTGGCAAAGGGATATTTGGAAGCCCATAGAGGGCTATGGTGAAAAAGGAAATATCTTCCGATCAAAACTATAAAGAAGCTTTCTGAGAAACTGTTCTATGTTCTGTTAATTCATCTCACAGAGTTACATCTTTCCCTTCAAGAAGCCTTTCGCTAAGGCTGTTCTTGTGGAATTGGCAAAGGGATATTTGGAAGCCCATAGAGGGCTATGGTGAAAAAGGAAATATCTTCCGTTCAAAACTGGAAAGAAGCTTTCTGAGAAACTGCTCTGTGTTCTGTTAACTCATCTCACAGAGTTACATCTTTCCCTTCAAGAAGCCTTTCGCTAACGCTGTTCTTGTGGAATTGGCAAATTGATATTTGGAAGCCCATTGAGGGCTAAGGTGAAAAAGGAAATATCTTGCGTTCAAAACTGGAAAGAAGCTTTCTGAGAAACTGCTCTGTGTTCTGTTAATTCATCTCACAGAGTTACATCTTTCCCTTCAAGAAGCCTTTCGCTAAGGCTGTTCTTGTGGAATTGGCAAAGGGATATTTGGAAGCCCATAGAGGGCTATGGTGAAAAAGGAAATATCTTCCGTTCAAAACTGGAAAGAAGCTTTCTGAGAAACTGCTCTGTGTTCTGTTAATTCATGTCACAGAGTTACATCTTTCCCTTCAAGATGCCTTTCGCTAAGGCTGTTCTTGTGGAATTGGCAAAGGGATATTTGGAAGCCCATAGAGGGCTATGGTGAAAAAGGAAATATCTTCCGTTCAAAACTGGAAAGAAGCTTTCTGAGAAACTGCTCTGTGTTCTGTTAATTCATCTCACAGAGTTACATCTTTAACTTCAAGAATCCTTTCGCTAAGGCTGTTCTTGTGGAATTGGCAAAGGGATATTTGGAAGCCCATAGAGGGCTATGGTGAAAAAGCAAATATCTTCCGTTCAAAACTGGAAGGAAGCTTTCTGAGAAACTGTTCTATGTTGTGTTAATTCATCTCACAGAGTTACATCTTTCCCTTCAAGAAGCCTTTTGCTAAGGCTGTTCTTGGGGAATTGGCAAAGGGATATTTGGAAGCCCATAGAGGGATACGGTGAAAAAGGAAATATCTTCCGTTCAAAACTGGAAAGAAGCTTTCTGAGAAACTGCTCTGTGTTCTGTTAATTCATCTCACAGAGTTACATCTTTCCCTTCAAGAAGCCTTTCGCTAAGGCTGTTCTTGTGGAATTGGCAAAGGGATATTTTTAAGCCCATAGAGGGCTATGGTGAAAAAGGAAATATCTTCCGTTCAAAACTGGAAAGAAGCTTTCTGAGAAACTGCTCTGTGTTCTGTTAATTCATCTCACAGAGTTACATCTTTCCCTTCAAGAAGCGTTTCGCTAAGGCTGTTCTTGTGGAATTGGCAAAGGGATATTTGGAAGCCCATAGAGGGCTATGGTGAAAAAGGAAATACCTTCCGTTCAAAACTGGAAACAAGCTTTCTGAGAAACTGCTCTGTGTTCTGTTAATTCATCTCACAGAGTTACATCTTTCCCTTCAAGAAGTCTTTCGCTAGGCTGTTCTTGTGGAATTGGCAAAGGGATATTTGGAAGCCCATAGAGGGCTATGGTGAAAAAGGAAATATCTTCCGTTCAAAACTGGAAAGAAGCTTTCTGAGAAACTGCTCTGTGTTCTGTTAATTCATCTCACAGAGTTACATCTTTCCCTTCAAGAAGTCTTTCGCTAGGCTGTTCTTGAGGAATTGGCAAAGGGATATTTGGAAGCCCATAGAGGGCTATGGTGAAAAAGGAAATATCTTCCGTTCAAAACTGGAAAGAAGCTTTCTGAGAAACTGCTCTATGTTCTGTTAATTCATCTCACAGAGTTACATCTTTCCCTTCAAGAAGCCTTTCGCTAAGGCTGTTCTTGGGGAATTGGCAAAGGGATATTTGGAAGCCCATAGAGGGCTATGGTGAAAAAGGAAATACCTTCCGATCAAAACTGGAAAGAAGCTTTCTGAGAAACTGCTCTGTGTTCTGTTAATTCATCTCACCGAGTTACATCTTTCCCTTCCAGAAGCCTTTCGCTAAGGCTGTTCTTGTGGAATTGGCAAAGGGATATTTGGAAGCCCATAGAGGGCTATGGTGAAAAAGGAAATATCTTCCGTTCAAAACTGGAAAGAAGCTTTCTGAGAAACTGCTCTGTGTTCTGCTAATTCATCTCACCGAGTTACATCTTTAACTTCAAGAAGCCTTTCGCTAAGGCTGTTCTTGGGGAATTGGCAAAGGGATATTTGGAAGCCCATAGAGGGCTATGGTGAAAAAGGAAATATCTTCCGTTCAAAACTGGAAAGAAGCTTTCTGAGAAACTGCTCTGTGTTCTGTTAATTCATCTCACAGAGTTACATCTTTCCCTTCAAGAAGCCTTTCGCTAAGGCTGTTCTTGTGGAATTGGCAAAGGGATATTTGGAAGCCCATAGAGGGCTATGGTGAAAAAGGAAATATCTTCCGTTCAAAACTGGAAAGAAGCTTTCTGAGAAACTGCTCTGTGTTCTGTTAATTCATCTCACAGAGTTACATCTTTCCCTTCAAGAAGCCTTTCGCTAAGGCTGTTCTTGTGGAATTGGCAAAGGGATATTTGGAAGCCCATAGAGGGCTATGGTGAAAAAGGAAATACCTTCCGTTCAAAACTGGAAACAAGCTTTCTGAGAAACTGCTCTGTGTTCTGTTAATTCATCTCACAGAGTTACATCTTTCTCTTCAAGAAGTCTTTCGCTAGGCTGTTCTTGTGGAATTGGCAAAGGGATATTTGGAAGCCCATAGAGGGCTATGGTGAAAAAGGAAATATCTTCCGTTCAAAACTGGAAAGAAGCTTTCTGAGAAACTGCTCTGTGTTCTGTTAATTCATCTCACAGAGTTACATCTTTCCCTTCAAGAAGCCTTTCGCTAAGGCTGTTCTTGTGGAATTGGCAAAGGGATATTTGGAAGCCCTTAGAGGGCTATGGTGAAAAAGGAAATATCTTCCGTTCAAAACTGGAAAGAAGCTTTCTGAGAAACTGCTCTGTGTTCTGTTAATTCATCTCACAGAGTTACATCTTTCCTTTGAAGAAGCCTTTCGCTAAGGCTGTTCTTGTGGAATTGGCAAAGGGATATTTGGAAGCCCATAGAGGGCTATGGTGAAAAAGGAAATATCTTCCGTTCAAAACTGGAAAGAAGCTTTCTGAGAAACTGCTCTGTGTCCTGTTGATTCATCTCACCGAGTTACATCTTTCCCTTCAAGAAGCCTTTCGCTAAGGCTGTTCTTTTGGAATTTTGCAAAGGGATATTTGGAAGCCCATAGAGGGCTATGGTGAAAAAGGAAATATCTTCCGTTCAAAACTGGAAAGAAGCTTTCTGAGAAACTGCTCTGTGTCCTGTTGATTCATCTCACAGAGTTACATCTTTCCCTTCAAGAAGCCTTTAGCTCAGGCTGTTCTTGTGGAATTGGCAAAGGGATATTTGGAAGCCCATAGAGGGCTATGGTGAAAAAGGAAATACCTTCCGTTCAAAACTGGAAAGAAGCTTTCTGAGAAACTGCTCTGTGTTCTGTTAATTCATCTCACCGAGTTACATCTTTCCCTTCAAGAAGCCTTTCGCTAAGGCTGTTCTTTTGGAATTGGCAAAGGGATATTTGGAAGCTCATAGAGGGCTATGGTGAAAAAGGAAATATCTTCCGTTCAAAACTGGAAAAAAGCTTTCTGAGAAACTGCTCTGTGTCCTGTTGATTCATCTCACAGAGTTACATCTTTCCCTTCAAGAAGCCTTTCGCTAAGGCTGTTCTTGTGGAATTGGCAAAGGGATATTTGGAAGCCCATAGAGGGCTATGGTGAAAAAGGAAATATCTTCCGTTCAAAACTGGAAAGAAGCTTTCTGAGAAACTGCTCTGTGTTCTGTTAATTCATCTCACAGAGTTACATCTTTCCCTTCAAGAAGTCTTTCGCTAGGCTGTTCTTGTGGAATTGGCAAAGGGATATTTGGAAGCCCATAGAGGGCTATGGTGAAAAAGGAAATATCTTCCGTTCAAAACTGGAAAGAAGCTTTCTGAGAAACTGCTCTGTGTTCTGTTAATTCATCTCACCGAGTTACATCTTTCCCTTCAAGAAGCCTTTCGCTAAGGCTGTTCTTGTGGAATTGGCAAAGGGATATTTGGAAGCCCTTAGAGGGCTATGGTGAAAAAGGAAATATCTTCCGTTCAAAACTGGAAAGAAGCTTTCTGAGAAACTGCTCTGTGTTCTGTTAATTCATCTCACAGAGTTACATCTTTCCCTTCAAGAAGCCTTTCGCTAAGGCTGTTCTTGTGGAATTGGCAAAGGGATATTTGGAAGCCCATAGAGGGCTATGGTGAAAAAGGAAATATCTTCCGTTCAAAACTGGAAAGAAGCTTTCTGAGAAACTGCTCTGTGTTCTGTTAATTCATCTCACAGAGTTACATCTTTCCCTTCAAGAAGCCTTTCGCTAAGGCTGTTCTTTTGGAATTGGCAAAGGGATATTTGGAAGCCCATAGAGGGCTATGGTGAAAAAGGAAATATCTTCCGTTCAAAACTGGAAAGAAGCTTTCTGAGAAACTGCTCTGTGTTCTGTTAATTAATCTCACAGAGTTACATCTTTCCCTTCAAGAAGCCTTTCGCTAAGGCTGTTCTTGTGGAATTGGCAAAGGGATATTTGGAAGCCCATAGAGGGCTATGGTGAAAAAGGAAATACCTTCCGTTCAAAACTGGAAAGAAGCTTTCTGAGAAACTGCTCTGTGTTCTGTTAATTCATCTCACTGAGTTACATCTTTAACTTCAAGAAGCCTTTCGCTAAGGCTGTTCTTGTGGAATTGGCAAAGGGATATTTGGAAGCCCATAGAGGGCTATGGTGAAAAAAGAAATATCTTCGGTTCAAAACTGGAAAGAAGCTTTCTGAGAAACTGCTCTGTGTTCTGTTAATTCATCTCACAGAGTTACATCTTTCCCTTCAAGAAGCCTTTCGCTAAGGCCGTTCTTGTGGAATGGGCAAAGGGATATTTGGAAGGCCATAGAGGGCTATGGTGAAAAAGTAAATACCTTCCGTTCAAAACTGGAAAGAAGCTTTCTGAGGAACTGCTCTGTGTTCTGTTAATTCATCTCACAGAGTTACATCTTTCCCTTCAAGAAGTCTTTCGCTAGGCTGTTCTTGTAGAATTGGCAAAGGGATATTTGGAAGCCCATAGAGGGCTATGGTGAAAAAGGAAATATCTTCCGTTCAAAACTGGAAAGAAGCTTTCTGAGAAACTGCTCTGTGTCCTGTTGATTCATCTCACAGAGTTACATCTTTCCCTTCAAGAAGCCTTTCGCTAAGGCTGTTCTTGTGGAATTGGCAAAGTGATATTTGGAAGCCCATAGAGGGCTATGGTGAAAAAGGAAATATCTTCCGTTCAAAACTGGAAAGAAGCTTTCTGAGAAACTGCTCTGTGTTCTGTTAATTTATCTCAGAGAGTTACATCTTTCCCTTCAAGATGCCTTTCGCTAAGGATGTTCTTGTGGAATTGGCAAAGGGATATTTGGAAGCCCATAGAGGGCTATGGTGAAAAAGGAAATATCTTCCGTTCAAAAGTGGAAAGAAGCTTTCTGAGAAACTGCTCTGTGTTCTGTTAATTCATCTCACAGAGTTACATCTTTCCCTTCAAGAAGTCTTTCGCTAGGCTGTTCTTGTGGAATTGGCAAAGGGATATTTGGAAGCCCATAGAGGGCTATGGTGAAAAAGGAAATATCTTCCGTTCAAAACTGGAAAGAAGCTTTCTGAGAAAGTGCTCTGTGTTCTGTTAATTCATCTCACAGAGTTACATCTTTCCCTTCAAGAAGCCTTTCGCTAAGGCTGTTCTTGTGGAATTGGCAAAGGGATATTTGGAAGCCCATAGAGGGCTATGGTGAAAAAGGAAATATCTTCCGTTGAAAACTGGAAAGAAGCTTTCTGAGAAACGGCTCTGTGTTCTGTTAATTCATCTCACAGAGTTACATCTTTCCCTTCAAGAAGCCTTTCGCTAAGGCTGTTCTTGGGGAATTGGCAAAGGGATATTTGGAAGCCCATAGAGGGCTATGGTGAAAAAGGAAATATCTTCCGTTCAAAACTGGAAAGAAGCTTTCTGAGAAACTGCTCTGTGTTCTGTTAATTCATCTCACAGTTACATCTTTCCCTTCAAGAAGCCTTTCGCTAAGGCTGTTCTTGTGGAATTGGCAAAGGGATATTTGGAAGCCCATAGAGGGCTATGGTGAAAAAGGAAATATCTTCCGTTCAAAACTGGAAAGAAGCTTTCTGAGAAACTGCTCTGTGTCCTGTTGATTCATCTCACAGAGTTACATCTTTCCCTTCAAGAAGCCTTTCGCTAAGGCTGTTCTTGTGGAATTGGCAAAGGGATATTTGGAAGCCCATAGAGGGCTATGGTGAAAAAGGAAATATCTTCCGTTCAAAACTGGAAAGAAGCTTTCTGAGAAACTGCTCTGTGTTCTGTTAATTCATCTCACAGAGTTACATCTTTCCCTTCAAGAAGTCTTTCGCTAGGCTGTTCTTGTGGAATTGGCAAAGGGATATTTGGAAGCCCATAGAGGGCTATGGTGAAAAAGGAAATATCTTCCGTTCAAAACTGGAAAGAAGCTTTCTGAGAAATTGCTCTGTGTTCTGTTAATTCATCTCACAGAGTTACATCTTTCCCTTCAAGAAGCCTTTTGCTAAGGCCATTCTTGGGGAATTGGCAAAGGGATATTTGGAAGCCCATAGAGGGCTATGGTGAAAAAGGAAATACCTTCCGTTCAAAACTGGAAAGAAGCTTTCTGAGAAACTGCTCTGTGTTCTGTTAATTCATCTCACCGAGTTACATCTTTCCCTTCAAGAAGCCTTTCGCTAAGGCTGTTCTTGTGGAATTGGCAAAGGGATATTTGGAAGCCCTTAGAAGGCTATGGTGAAAAAGGAAATATCTTCCGTTCAAAAGTGGAAAGAAGCTTTCTGAGAAACTGCTCTGTGTTCTGTTAATTCATCTCACAGAGTTACGTCTTTCCCTTCAAGAAGCCTTTCGCTAAGGCTGTTCTTGTGGAATTGGCAAAGGGATATTTGGAAGCCCATAGAGGGCTATGGTGAAAAAGGAAATATCTTCCGTTCAAAACTGGAAAGAAGCTTTCTGAGAAACTGCTCTGTGTTCTGTTAATTCATCTCACAGAGTTACATCTTTCCCTTCAAGAAGCCTTTCGCTAAGGCTGTTCTTTTGGAATTGGCAAAGGGATATTTGGAAGCCCATAGAGGGCTATGGTGAAAAAGGAAATATCTTCCGTTCAAAACTGGAAAGAAGCTTTCTGTGAAACTGCTCTGTGTTCTGTTAATTCATCTCACAGAGTTACATCTTTCCCTTCAAGAAGCCTTTCGCTAAGGCTGTTCTTGGGGAATTGGCAAAGGGATATTTGGAAGCCCATAGAGGGCTATGGTGAAAAAGGAAATATCTTCCGATCAAAACTGGAAAGAAGCTTTCTGAGAAACTGCTCTGTGTTCTGTTAATTCATCTCACAGAGTTACATCTTTCCCTTCAAGATGCCTTTCGCTAAGGCTGTTCTTGTGGAATTGGCAAAGGGATATTTGGAAGCCCATAGAGGGCTATGGTGAAAAAGGAAATATCTTCCGTTCAAAACTGGAAAGAAGCTTTCTGAGAAACTGCTCTGTGTTCTGTTAATTCATCTCACAGAGTTACATCTTTCCCTTCATTAAGCCTTTCGCTAAGGTTGTTCTTGTGGAATTGGCAAAGGGATATTTGGAAGCCCATAGAGGGCTATGGTAAAAAGGAAATATCTTCCGAACAAAACTATAAAGAAGCTTTCTGAGAAACTGTTCTATGTTCTGTTAATTCATCTCACAGAGTTACATCTTTCCCTTCAAGAAGCCTTTCGCTAAGGCTGTTCTTGTGGAATTGGCAAAGGGATATTTGGAAGCCCATAGAGGGCTATGGTGAAAAAGGAAATATCTTCCGTTCAAAACTGGAAAGAAGCTTTCTGAGAAACTGCTCTGTGTTCTGTTAATTCATCTCACAGAGCTACATCTTTCCCTTCAAGAAGCCTTTCGCTAACGCTGTTCTTGTGGAATTGGCAAAGGGATATTTGGAAGCCCATAGAGGGCTATGGTGAAAAAGGAAATATCTTCCGTTCAAAACTGGAAAGAAGCTTTCTGAGAAACTGCTCTGTGTTCTGTTAATTCATCTCACAGAGTTACATCTTTCCCTTCAAGAAGCCTTTCGCTAAGGCTGTTCTTGTGGAATTGGCAAAGGGATATTTGGAAGCCCATAGAGGGCTATGGTGAAAAAGGAAATATCTTCCGTTCAAAACTGGAAAGAAGCTTTCTGAGAAACTGCTCTGTGTTCTGTTAATTCATCTCACAGAGTTACATCTTTCCCTTCAAGAAGCCTTTCGCTAAGGCTGTTCTTTTGGAATTGGCAAAGGGATATTTGGAAGCCCATAGAGGGCTATGGTGAAAAAGGAAATATCTTCCGTTCAAAACTGGAAAGAAGCTTTCTGAGAAACTGCTCTGTGTTCTGTTAATTAATCTCACAGAGTTACATCTTTCCCTTCAAGAAGCCTTTCGCTAAGGCTGTTCTTGTGGAATTGGCAAAGGGATATTTGGAAGCCCATAGAGGGCTATGGTGAAAAAGGAAATACCTTCCGTTCAAAACTGGAAAGAAGCTTTCTGAGAAACTGCTCTGTGTTCTGTTAATTCATCTCACTGAGTTACATCTTTAATTTCAAGAAGCCTTTCGCTAAGGCTGTTCTTGTGGAATTGGCAAAGGGATATTTGGAAGCCCATAGAGGGCTATGGTGAAAAAGGAAATATCTTCCGTTCAAAACTGGAAAGAAGCTTTCTGTGAAACTGCTCTGTGTTCTGTTAATTCATCTCACAGAGTTACATCTTTCCCTTCAAGAAGCCTTTCGCTAAGGCTGTTCTTGGGGAATTGGCAAAGGGATATTTGGAAGCCCATAGAGGGCTATGGTGAAAAAGGAAATATCTTCCGATCAAAACTGGAAAGAAGCTTTCTGAGAAACTGCTCTGTGTTCTGTTAATTCATCTCACAGAGTTACATCTTTCCCTTCAAGATGCCTTTCGCTAAGGCTGTTCTTGTGGAATTGGCAAAGGGATATTTGGAAGCCCATAGAGGGCTATGGTGAAAAAGGAAATATCTTCCGTTCAAAACTGGAAAGAAGCTTTCTGAGAAACTGCTCTGTGTTCTGTTAATTCATCTCACAGAGTTACATCTTTCCCTTCATTAAGCCTTTCGCTAAGGTTGTTCTTGTGGAATTGGCAAAGGGATATTTGGAAGCCCATAGAGGGCTATGGTAAAAAGGAAATATCTTCCGAACAAAACTATAAAGAAGCTTTCTGAGAAACTGTTCTATGTTCTGTTAATTCATCTCACAGAGTTACATCTTTCCCTTCAAGAAGCCTTTCGCTAAGGCTGTTCTTGTGGAATTGGCAAAGGGATATTTGGAAGCCCATAGAGGGCTATGGTGAAAAAGGAAATATCTTCCGTTCAAAACTGGAAAGAAGCTTTCTGAGAAACTGCTCTGTGTTCTGTTAATTCATCTCACAGAGCTACATCTTTCCCTTCAAGAAGCCTTTCGCTAACGCTGTTCTTGTGGAATTGGCAAAGGGATATTTGGAAGCCCATAGAGGGCTATGGTGAAAAAGGAAATATCTTCCGTTCAAAACTGGAAAGAAGCTTTCTGAGAAACTGCTCTGTGTTCTGTTAATTCATCTCACAGAGTTACATCTTTCCCTTCAAGAAGCCTTTCGCTAAGGCTGTTCTTGTGGAATTGGCAAAGGGATATTTGGAAGCCCATAGAGGGCTATGGTGAAAAAGGAAATATCTTCCGTTCAAAACTGGAAAGAAGCTTTCTGAGAAACTGCTCTGTGTTCTGTTAATTCATCTCACAGAGTTACATCTTTCCCTTCAAGAAGCCTTTCGCTAAGGCTGTTCTTTTGGAATTGGCAAAGGGATATTTGGAAGCCCATAGAGGGCTATGGTGAAAAAGGAAATATCTTCCGTTCAAAACTGGAAAGAAGCTTTCTGAGAAACTGCTCTGTGTTCTGTTAATTAATCTCACAGAGTTACATCTTTCCCTTCAAGAAGCCTTTCGCTAAGGCTGTTCTTGTGGAATTGGCAAAGGGATATTTGGAAGCCCATAGAGGGCTATACTGAAAAAGGAAATACCTTCCGTTCAAAACTGGAAAGAAGCTTTCTGAGAAACTGCTCTGTGTTCTGTTAATTCATCTCACTGAGTTACATCTTTAACTTCAAGAAGCCTTTCGCTAAGGCAGTTCTTGTGGAATTGGCAAAGGGATATTTGGAAGCCCATAGAGGGCTATGGTGAAAAAAGAAATATCTTCGGTTCAAAACTGGAAAGAAGCTTTCTGAGAAACTGCTCTGTGTTCTGTTAATTCATCTCACAGAGTTACATCTTTCCCTTCAAGAAGCCTTTCGCTAAGGCCGTTCTTGTGGAATGGGCAAAGGGATATTTGGAAGGCCATAGAGGGCTATGGTGAAAAAGTAAATATCTTCCGTTCAAAACTGGAAAGAAGCTTTCTGAGGAACTGCTCTGTGTTCTGTTAATTCATCTCACAGAGTTACATCTTTCCCTTCAAGAAGTCTTTCGCTAGGCTGTTCTTGTAGAATTGGCAAAGGGATATTTGGAAGCCCATAGAGGGCTATGGTGAAAAAGGAAATATCTTCCGTTCAAAACTGGAAAGAAGCTTTCTGAGAAACTGCTCTGTGTCCTGTTGATTCATCTCACAGAGTTACATCTTTCCCTTCAAGAAGCCTTTCGCTAAGGCTGTTCTTGTGGAATTGGCAAAGTGATATTTGGAAGCCCATAGAGGGCTATGGTGAAAAAGGAAATATCTTCCGTTCAAAACTGGAAAGAAGCTTTCTGAGAAACTGCTCTGTGTTCTGTTAATTTATCTCAGAGAGTTACATCTTTCCCTTCAAGATGCCTTTCGCTAAGGATGTTCTTGTGGAATTGGCAAAGGGATATTTGGAAGCCCATAGAGGGCTATGGTGAAAAAGGAAATATCTTCCGTTCAAAAGTGGAAAGAAGCTTTCTGAGAAACTGCTCTGTGTTCTGTTAATTCATCTCACAGAGTTACATCTTTCCCTTCAAGAAGTCTTTCGCTAGGCTGTTCTTGTGGAATTGGCAAAGGGATATTTGGAAGCCCATAGAGGGCTATGGTGAAAAAGGAAATATCTTCCGTTCAAAACTGGAAAGAAGCTTTCTGAGAAAGTGCTCTGTGTTCTGTTAATTCATCTCACAGAGTTACATCTTTCCCTTCAAGAAGCCTTTCGCTAAGGCTGTTCTTGTGGAATTGGCAAAGGGATATTTGGAAGCCCATAGAGGGCTATGGTGAAAAAGGAAATATCTTCCGTTGAAAACTGGAAAGAAGCTTTCTGAGAAACGGCTCTGTGTTCTGTTAATTCATCTCACAGAGTTACATCTTTCCCTTCAAGAAGCCTTTCGCTAAGGCTGTTCTTGGGGAATTGGCAAAGGGATATTTGGAAGCCCATAGAGGGCTATGGTGAAAAAGGAAATATCTTCCGTTCAAAACTGGAAAGAAGCTTTCTGAGAAACTGCTCTGTGTTCTGTTAATTCATCTCACAGTTACATCTTTCCCTTCAAGAAGCCTTTCGCTAAGGCTGTTCTTGTGGAATTGGCAAAGGGATATTTGGAAGCCCATAGAGGGCTATGGTGAAAAAGGAAATATCTTCCGTTCAAAACTGGAAAGAAGCTTTCTGAGAAACTGCTCTGTGTCCTGTTGATTCATCTCACAGAGTTACATCTTTCCCTTCAAGAAGCCTTTCGCTAAGGCTGTTCTTGTGGAATTGGCAAAGGGATATTTGGAAGCCCATAGAGGGCTATGGTGAAAAAGGAAATATCTTCCGTTCAAAACTGGAAAGAAGCTTTCTGAGAAACTGCTCTGTGTTCTGTTAATTCATCTCACAGAGTTACATCTTTCCCTTCAAGAAGTCTTTCGCTAGGCTGTTCTTGTGGAATTGGCAAAGGGATATTTGGAAGCCCATAGAGGGCTATGGTGAAAAAGGAAATATCTTCCGTTCAAAACTGGAAAGAAGCTTTCTGAGAAATTGCTCTGTGTTCTGTTAATTCATCTCACAGAGTTACATCTTTCCCTTCAAGAAGCCTTTTGCTAAGGCCATTCTTGGGGAATTGGCAAAGGGATATTTGGAAGCCCATAGAGGGCTATGGTGAAAAAGGAAATACCTTCCGTTCAAAACTTGAAAGAAGCTTTCTGAGAAACTGCTCTGTGTTCTGTTAATTCATCTCACCGAGTTACATCTTTCCCTTCAAGAAGCCTTTCGCTAAGGCTGTTCTTGTGGAATTGGCAAAGGGATATTTGGAAGCCCTTAGAAGGCTATGGTGAAAAAGGAAATATCTTCCGTTCAAAAGTGGAAAGAAGCTTTCTGAGAAACTGCTCTGTGTTCTGTTAATTCATCTCACAGAGTTACATCTTTCCCTTCAAGAAGCCTTTCGCTAAGGCTGTTCTTGTGGAATTGGCAAAGGGATATTTGGAAGCCCATAGAGGGCTATGGTGAAAAAGGAAATATCTTCCGTTCAAAACTGGAAAGAAGCTTTCTGAGAAACTGCTCTGTGTTCTGTTAATTCATCTCACAGAGTTACATCTTTCCCTTCAAGAAGCCTTTCGCTAAGGCTGTTCTTTTGGAATTGGCAAAGGGATATTTGGAAGCCCATAGAGGGCTATGGTGAAAAAGGAAATATCTTCCGTTCAAAACTGGAAAGAAGCTTTCTGTGAAACTGCTCTGTGTTCTGTTAATTCATCTCACAGAGTTACATCTTTCCCTTCAAGAAGCCTTTCGCTAAGGCTGTTCTTGGGGAATTGGCAAAGGGATATTTGGAAGCCCATAGAGGGCTATGGTGAAAAAGGAAATATCTTCCGTTCAAAACTGGAAAGAAGCTTTCTGAGAAACTGCTCTGTGTTCTGTTAATTCATCTCACAGAGTTACATCTTTCCCTTCAAGATGCCTTTCGCTAAGGCTGTTCTTGTGGAATTGGCAAAGGGATATTTGGAAGCCCATAGAGGGCTATGGTGAAAAAGGAAATATCTTCCGTTCAAAACTGGAAAGAAGCTTTCTGAGAAACTGCTCTGTGTTCTGTTAATTCATCTCACAGAGTTACATCTTTCCCTTCATTAAGCCTTTCGCTAAGGTTGTTCTTGTGGAATTGGCAAAGGGATATTTGGAAGCCCATAGAGGGCTATGGTAAAAAGGAAATATCTTCCGAACAAAACTATAAAGAAGCTTTCTGAGAAACTGTTCTATGTTCTGTTAATTCATCTCACAGAGTTACATCTTTCCCTTCAAGAAGCCTTTCGCTAAGGCTGTTCTTGTGGAATTGGCAAAGGGATATTTGGAAGCCCATAGAGGGCTATGGTGAAAAAGGAAATATCTTCCGTTCAAAACTGGAAAGAAGCTTTCTGAGAAACTGCTCTGTGTTCTGTTAATTCATCTCACAGAGCTACATCTTTCCCTTCAAGAAGCCTTTCGCTAACGCTGTTCTTGTGGAATTAGCAAAGGGATATTTGGAAGCCCATAGAGGGCTATGGTGAAAAAGGAAATATCTTCCGTTCAAAACTGGAAAGAAGCTTTCTGAGAAACTGCTCTGTGTTCTGTTAATTCATCTCACAGAGTTACATCTTTCCCTTCAAGAAGCCTTTCGCTAAGGCTGTTCTTGTGGAATTGGCAAAGGGATATTTGGAAGCCCATAGAGGGCTATGGTGAAAAAGGAAATATCTTCCGTTCAAAACTGGAAAGAAGCTTTCTGAGAAACTGCTCTGTGTTCTGTTAATTCATCTCACAGAGTTACATCTTTCCCTTCAAGAAGCCTTTCGCTAAGGCTGTTCTTTTGGAATTGGCAAAGGGATATTTGGAAGCCCATAGAGGGCTATGGTGAAAAAGGAAATATCTTCCGTTCAAAACTGGAAGGAAGCTTTCTGAGAAACTGCTCTGTGTTCTGTTAATTAATCTCACAGAGTTACATCTTTCCCTTCAAGAAGCCTTTCGCTAAGGCTGTTCTTGTGGAATTGGAAAAGGGATATTTGGAAGCCCATAGAGGGCTATGGTGAAAAAGGAAATACCTTCCGTTCAAAACTGGAAAGAAGCTTTCTGAGAAACTGCTCTGTGTTCTGTTAATTCATCTCACTGAGTTACATCTTTAACTTCAAGAAGCCTTTCGCTAAGGCTGTTCTTGTGGAATTGGCAAAGGGATATTTGGAAGCCCATAGAGGGCTATGGTGAAAAAAGAAATATCTTCGGTTCAAAACTGGAAAGAAGCTTTCTGAGAAACTGCTCTGTGTTCTGTTAATTCATCTCACAGAGTTACATCTTTCCCTTCAAGAAGCCTTTCGCTAAGGCCGTTCTTGTGGAATGGGCAAAGGGATATTTGGAAGGCCATAGAGGGCTATGGTGAAAAAGTAAATACCTTCCGTTCAAAATTGGAAAGAAGCTTTCTGAGGAACTGCTCTGTGTTCTGTTAATTCATCTCACAGAGTTACATCTTTCCCTTCAAGAAGTCTTTCGCTAGGCTGTTCTTGTAGAATTGGCAAAGGGATATTTGGAAGCCCATAGAGGGCTATGGTGAAAAAGGAAATATCTTCCGTTCAAAACTGGAAAGAAGCTTTCTGAGAAACTGCTCTGTGTCCTGTTGATTCATCTCACAGAGTTACATCTTTCCCTTCAAGAAGCCTTTCGCTAAGGCTGTTCTTGTGGAATTGGCAAAGTGATATTTGGAAGCCCATAGAGGGCTATGGTGAAAAAGGAAATATCTTCCGTTCAAAACTGGAAAGAAGCTTTCTGAGAAACTGCTCTGTGTTCTGTTAATTTATCTCAGAGATTTACATCTTTCCCTTCAAGATGCCTTTCGCTAAGGATGTTCTTGTGGAATTGGCAAGGGGATATTTGGAAGCCCTTAGAGGGCTATGGTGAAAAAGGAAATATCTTCCGTTCAAAAGTGGAAAGAAGCTTTCTGAGAAACTGCTCTGTGTTCTGTTAATTCATCTCACAGAGTTACATCTTTCCCTTCAAGAAGTCTTTCGCTAGGCTGTTCTTGTGGAATTGGCAAAGGGATATTTGGAAGCCCATAGAGGGCTATGGTGAAAAAGGAAATATCTTCCGTTCAAAACTGGAAAGAAGCTTTCTGAGAAAGTGCTCTGTGTTCTGTTAATTCATCTCACAGAGTTACATCTTTCCCTTCAAGAAGCCTTTCGCTAAGGCTGTTCTTGTGGAATTGGCAAAGGGATATTTGGAAGCCCATAGAGGGCTATGGTGAAAAAGGAAATATCTTCCGTTGAAAACTGGAAAGAAGCTTTCTGAGAAACGGCTCTGTGTTCTGTTAATTCATCTCACAGAGTTACATCTTTCCCTTCAAGAAGCCTTTCGCTAAGGCTGTTCTTGGGGAATTGGCAAAGGGATATTTGGAAGCCCATAGAGGGCTATGGTGAAAAAGGAAATATCTTCCGTTCAAAACTGGAAAGAAGCTTTCTGAGAAACTGCTCTGTGTTCTGTTAATTCATCTCACAGTTACATCTTTCCCTTCAAGAAGCCTTTCGCTAAGGCTGTTCTTGTGGAATTGGCAAAGGGATATTTGGAAGCCCATAGAGGGCTATGGTGAAAAAGGAAATATCTTCCGTTCAAAACTGGAAAGAAGCTTTCTGAGAAACTGCTCTGTGTCCTGTTGATTCATCTCACAGAGTTACATCTTTCCCTTCAAGAAGCCTTTCGCTAAGGCTGTTCTTGTGGAATTGGCAAAGGGATATTTGGAAGCCCATAGAGGGCTATGGTGAAAAAGGAAATATCTTCCGTTCAAAACTGGAAAGAAGCTTTCTGAGAAACTGCTCTGTGTTCTGTTAATTCATCTCACAGAGTTACATCTTTCCCTTCAAGAAGCCTTTCGCTAAGGCTGTTCTTGTGGAATTGGCAAAGGGATATTTGGAAGCCCATAGAGGGCTATGGTGAAAAAGGAAATATCTTCCGTTCAAAACTGGAAAGAAGCTTTCTGAGAAACTGCTCTGTGTTCTGTTAATTCATCTCACAGAGTTACATCTTTCCCTTCAAGAAGCCTTTCGCTAAGGCTGTTCTTTTGGAATTGGCAAAGGGATATTTGGAAGCCCATAGAGGGCTATGGTGAAAAAGGAAATATCTTCCGTTCAAAACTGGAAAGAAGCTTTCTGTGAAACTGCTCTGTGTTCTGTTAATTCATCTCACAGAGTTACATCTTTCCCTTCAAGAAGCCTTTCGCTAAGGCTGTTCTTGGGGAATTGGCAAAGGGATATTTGGAAGCCCATAGAGGGCTATGGTGAAAAAGGAAATATCTTCCGTTCAAAACTGGAAAGAAGCTTTCTGAGAAACTGCTCTGTGTTCTGTTAATTCATCTCACAGAGTTACATCTTTCCCTTCAAGATGCCTTTCGCTAAGGCTGTTCTTGTGGAATTGGCAAAGGGATATTTGGAAGCCCATAGAGGGCTATGGTGAAAAAGGAAATATCTTCCGTTCAAAACTGGAAAGAAGCTTTCTGAGAAACTGCTCTGTGTTCTGTTAATTCATCTCACAGAGTTACATCTTTCCCTTCATTAAGCCTTTCGCTAAGGTTGTTCTTGTGGAATTGGCAAAGGGATATTTGGAAGCCCATAGAGGGCTATGGTAAAAAGGAAATATCTTCCGAACAAAACTATAAAGAAGCTTTCTGAGAAACTGTTCTATGTTCTGTTAATTCATCCCACAGAGTTACATCTTTCCCTTCAAGAAGCCTTTCGCTAAGGCTGTTCTTGTGGAATTGGCAAAGGGATATTTGGAAGCCCATAGAGGGCTATGGTGAAAAAGGAAATATCTTCCGTTCAAAACTGGAAAGAAGCTTTCTGAGAAACTGCTCTGTGTTCTGTTAATTCATCTCACAGAGCTACATCTTTCCCTTCAAGAAGCCTTTCGCTAACGCTGTTCTTGTGGAATTGGCAAAGGGATATTTGGAAGCCCATAGAGGGCTATGGTGAAAAAGGAAATATCTTCCGTTCAAAACTGGAAAGAAGCTTTCTGAGAAACTGCTCTGTGTTCTGTTAATTCATCTCACAGAGTTACATCTTTCCCTTCAAGAAGCCTTTCGCTAAGGCTGTTCTTGTGGAATTGGCAAAGGGATATTTGGAAGCCCATAGAGGGCTATGGTGAAAAAGGAAATATCTTCCGTTCAAAACTGGAAAGAAGCTTTCTGAGAAACTGCTCTGTGTTCTGTTAATTCAACTCACAGAGTTACATCTTTCCCTTCAAGAAGCCTTTCGCTAAGGCTGTTCTTGTGGAATTGGCAAAGGGATATTTGGAAGCCCATAGAGGGCTATGGTGAAAAAGGAAATATCTTCCGTTCAAAACTGGAAAGAAGCTTTCTGAGAAACTGCTCTGTGTTCTGCTAATTCATCTCAGAGAGTTACATCTTTCCCTTCAAGAAGCCTTTCGCTAAGGCTGTTCTTGTGGAATTGGCAAAGGGATATTTGGAAGCCCATAGAGGGCTATGGTGAAAAAGGAAATATCTTCCGTTCAAAACTGGAAAGAAGCTTTCTGAGAAACTGCTCTGTGTTCTGTAAATTCATCTCACAGAGTTACATCTTTCCCTTCAAGATGCCTTTCGCTAAGTCTGTTCTTGTGGAATTGGCAAAGGGATATTTTGAAGCCCATAGAGGGCTATGGTGAAAAAGGAAATATCTCCGTTCAAAACTGGAAAGAAGCTTTCTGAGAAACTGTTCTATGTTCTGTTAATTCATCTCACAGAGTTACATCTTTCCCTTCAAGAAGCCTTTCGCTAACGCTGTTCTTGTGGAATTGGCAAAGGGATATTTGGAAGCCCATAGAGGGCTATGGTGAAAAAGGAAATATCTTCCGTTCAAAACTGGAAAGAAGCTTTCTGAGAAACTGCTCTGTGTTCTGTTAATTCATCTCACAGAGTTACATCTTTCCCTTCAAGAAACCTTTCGCTAAGGCTGTTCTTGTGGAATTGGCAAAGGGATATTTGGAAGCCCATAGAGGGCTATGGTGAAAAAGGAAATATCTTCCGTTCAAAACTGGAAAGAAGCTTTCTGAGAAACTGCTCTGTGTTCTGTTAATTCATCTCACAGAGTTACATCTTTCCCTTCAAGATGCCTTTCGCTAAGGCTGTTCTTGTGGAATTGGCAAAGGGATATTTGGAAGCCCATAGAGGGCTATGGTGAAAAAGGAAATATCTTCCGTTCAAAACTGGAAAGAAGCTTTCTGAGAAACTGCTCTGTGTTCTGTTAATTCATCTCACAGAGTTACATCTCTCCCTTCAAGAAGCCTTTCGCTAAGGCTGTTCTTGTGGAATTGGCAAAGGGATATTTGGAAGCCCATAGAGGGCTATGGTGAAAAAGGAAATATCTTCCGTTCAAAACTGGAAGGAAGCTTTCTGAGAAACTGCTCTATGTTCTGTTAATTCATCTCACAGAGTTACATCTTTCCCTTCAAGAAGCCTTTCGCTAAGGCTGTTCTTGTGGAATTGGCAAAGGGATATTTGGAAGCCCATAGAGGGCTACGGTGAAAAAGGAAATATCTTCCGTTCAAAACTGGAAAGAAGCTTTCTGAGAAACTGCTCTGTGTTCTGTTAATTCATCTCACAGAGTTACATCTTTCCCTTCAAGAAGCCTTTCGCTAAGGCTGTTCTTGTGGAATTGGCAAAGGGATATTTGGAAGCCCATAGAGGGCTATGGTGAAAAAGGAAATATCTTCCGTTCAAAACTGGAAAGAAGCTTTCTGAGAAACTGCTCTGTGTTCTGTTAATTCATCTCACAGAGTTACATCTTTAACTTCAAGAAGCCTTTCGCTAAGACTGTTCTTGTGGAATTGGCAAAGGGATATGTGGAAGCCCATAGAGGGCTATGGTGAAAAAAGAAATATCTTCCGTTCAAAACTGGAAAGAAGCTTTCTGAGAAACTGCTCTGTGTTCTGTTAATTCATCTCACAGAGTTACATCTTTCCCTTCAAGAAGCCTTTCGCTAAGGCTGTTCTTGTGGAATTGGCAAAGGGATATTTGGAAGCCCATAGAGGGCTATGGTGAAAAAGGAAATATCTTCCGTTCAAAACTGGAAAGAAGCTTTCTGAGAAACTGCTCTGTGTTCTGTTAATTCATCTCACAGAGTTACATCTTTCCCTTCAAGAAGCCTTTCACTAAGGCTGTTCTTGTGGAATTGGCAAAGGGATATTTGGAAGCCCATAGAGGGCTATGATGAAAAAGGAAATATCTTCCGTTCAAAACTGGAAAGAAGCTTTCTGAGAAACTGCTCTGTGTTCTGTTAAATCATCTCAGAGAGTTACATCTTTCCCTTCAAGCAGCCTTTCGCTAAGGCTGTTCTTGTGGAATTGGCAAAGGGATATTTTTAAGCCCATAGAGGGCTATGGTGAAAAAGGAAATATCTTCCGTTCAAAACTGGAAAGAAGCTTTCTGAGAAACTGCTCTGTGTTCTGTTAATTCATCTCACAGAGTTACATCTTTCCCTTCAAGAAGCCTTTCGCTAAGGCTGTTCTTGTGGAATTGGCAAAGGGATATTTGGAAGCCCATAGAGGGCTATGGTGAAAAAGGAAATACCTTCCGTTCAAAACTGGAAAGAAGCTTTCTGAGGAACTGCTCTGTGTTCTGTTAATTCATCTCACAGAGTTACATCTTTCCCTTCAAGAAGTCTTTCGCTAGGCTGTTCTTGTAGAATTGGCAAAGGGATATTTGGAAGCCCATAGAGGGCTACGGTGAAAAAGGAAATATCTTCCGTTCAAATCTGGAAAGAAGCTTTCTGAGAAAGTGCTCTGTGTTCTGTTAATTCATCTCACAGAGTTACATCTTTCCCTTCAAGAAGCCTTTCGCTAAAGCTGTTCTTGGGGAATTGGCAAAGGGATATTTGGAAGCCCATAGAGGGCTATGGTGAAAAAGGAAATACCTTCCGTTCAAAACTGGAAAGAAGCTTTCTGAGAAACTGCTCTGTGTTCTGTTAATTCATCTCACCGAGTTACATCTTTCCCTTCAAGAAGCCTTTCGCTAAGGCTGTTCTTGTGGAATTGGCAAAGGGATATTTGGAAGCCCTTAGAGGGCTATGGTGAAAAAGGAAATATCTTCCGTTCAAAACTGGAAAGAAGCTTTCTGAGAAACTGCTCTGTGTTCTGTTAATTCATCTCACAGAGTTACATCTTTCCTTCAAGAAGCCTTTCGCTAAGGCTGTTCTTGTGGAATTGGCAAAGGGATATTTGGAAGCCCATAGAGGGCTATGGTGAAAAAGGAAATATCTTCCGTTCAAAACTGGAAAGAAGCTTTCTGAGAAACTGCTCTGTGTTCTGTTAATTCATCTCACAGAGTTACATCTTTCCCTTCAAGAAGCCTTTCGCTAAGGCTGTTCTTTTGGAATTGGCAAAGGGATATTTGGAAGCCCATAGAGGGCTATGGTGAAAAAGGAAATATCTTCCGTTCAAAACTGGAAAGAAGCTTTCTGAGAAACTGCTCTGTGTTCTGTTAATTAATCTCACAGAGTTACATCTTTCCCTTCAAGAAGCCTTTCGCTAAGGCTGTTCTTGTGGAATTGGCAAAGGGATATTTGGAAGCCCATAGAGGGCTATGGTGAAAAAGGAAATACCTTCCGTTCAAAACTGGAAAGAAGCTTTCTGAGAAACTGCTCTGTGTTCTGTTAATTCATCTCACTGAGTTACATCTTTAACTTCAAGAAGCCTTTCGCTAAGGCTGTTCTTGTGGAATTGGCAAAGGGATATTTGGAAGCCCATAGAGGGCTATGGTGAAAAAAGAAATATCTTCGGTTCAAAACTGGAAAGAAGCTTTCTGAGAAACTGCTCTGTGTTCTGTTAATTCATCTCACAGAGTTACATCTTTCCCTTCAAGAAGCCTTTCGCTAAGGCCGTTCTTGTGGAATGGGCAAAGGGATATTTGGAAGGCCATAGAGGGCTATGGTGAAAAAGTAAATACCTTCCGTTCAAAACTGGAAAGAAGCTTTCTGAGGAACTGCTCTGTGTTCTGTTAATTCATCTCACAGAGTTACATCTTTCCCTTCAAGAAGTCTTTCGCTAGGCTGTTCTTGTAGAATTGGCAAAGGGATATTTGGAAGCCCATAGAGGGCTATGGTGAAAAAGGAAATATCTTCCGTTCAAAACTGGAAAGAAGCTTTCTGAGAAACTGCTCTGTGTCCTGTTGATTCATCTCACAGAGTTACATCTTTCCCTTCAAGAAGCCTTTCGCTAAGGCTGTTCTTGTGGAATTGGCAAAGTGATATTTGGAAGCCCATAGAGGGCTATGGTGAAAAAGGAAATATCTTCCGTTCAAAACTGGAAAGAAGCTTTCTGAGAAACTGCTCTGTGTTCTGTTAATTTATCTCACAGAGTTACATCTTTCCCTTCAAGATGCCTTTCGCTAAGGATGTTCTTGTGGAATTGGCAAAGGGATATTTGGAAGCCCATAGAGGGCTATGGTGAAAAAGGAAATATCTTCCGTTCAAAACTGGAAAGAAGCTTTCTGAGAAAGTGCTCTGTGTTCTGTTAATTCATCTCACAGAGTTACATCTTTCCCTTCAAGAAGCCTTTCGCTAAGGCTGTTCTTGTGGAATTGGCAAAGGGATATTTGGAAGCCCATAGAGGGCTATGGTGAAAAAGGAAATATCTTCCGTTGAAAACTGGAAAGAAGCTTTCTGAGAAACGGCTCTGTGTTCTGTTAATTCATCTCACAGAGTTACATCTTTCCCTTCAAGAAGCCTTTCGCTAAGGCTGTTCTTGGGGAATTGGCAAAGGGATATTTGGAAGCCCATAGAGGGCTATGGTGAAAAAGGAAATATCTTCCGTTCAAAACTGGTAAGAAGCTTTCTGAGAAACTGCTCTGTGTTCTGTTAATTCATCTCACAGAGTTACATCTTTCCCTTCAAGAAGCCTTTCGCTAAGGCTGTTCTTGTGGAATTGGCAAAGGGATATTTGGAAGCCCATAGAGGGCTATGGTGAAAAAGGAAATATCTTCCGTTCAAAACTGGAAAGAAGCTTTCTGAGAAACTGCTCTGTGTCCTGTTGATTCATCTCACAGAGTTACATCTTTCCCTTCAAGAAGCCTTTCGCTAAGGCTGTTCTTGTGGAATTGGCAAAGGGATATTTGGAAGCCCATAGAGGGCTATGGTGAAAAAGGAAATATCTTCCGTTCAAAACTGGAAAGAAGCTTTCTGAGAAACTGCTCTGTGTTCTGTTAATTCATCTCACAGAGTTACATCTTTCCCTTCAAGAAGTCTTTCGCTAGGCTGTTCTTGTGGAATTGGCAAAGGGATATTTGGAAGCCCATAGAGGGCTATGGTGAAAAAGGAAATATCTTCCGTTCAAAACTGGAAAGAAGCTTTCTGAGAAATTGCTCTGTGTTCTGTTAATTCATCTCACAGAGTTACATCTTTCCCTTCAAGAAGCCTTTTGCTAAGGCCATTCTTGGGGAATTGGCAAAGGGATATTTGGAAGCCCATAGAGGGCTATGGTGAAAAAGGAAATACCTTCCGTTCAAAACTGGAAAGAAGCTTTCTGAGAAACTGCTCTGTGTTCTGTTAATTCATCTCACCGAGTTACATCTTTCCCTTCAAGAAGCCTTTCGCTAAGGCTGTTCTTGTGGAATTGGCAAAGGGATATTTGGAAGCCCTTAGAAGGCTATGGTGAAAAAGGAAATATCTTCCGTTCAAAAGTGGAAAGAAGCTTTCTGAGAAACTGCTCTGTGTTCTGTTAATTCATCTCACAGAGTTACATCTTTCCCTTCAAGAAGCCTTTCGCTAAGGCTGTTCTTTTGGAATTGGCAAAGGGATATTTGGAAGCCCATAGAGGGCTATGGTGAAAAAGGAAATATCTTCCGTTCAAAACTGGAAAGAAGCTTTCTGAGAAACTGCTCTGTGTTCTGTTAATTCATCTCACAGAGTTACATCTTTCCCTTCAAGAAGCCTTTCGCTAAGGCTGTTCTTTTGGAATTGGCAAAGGGATATTTGGAAGCCCATAGAGGGCTATGGTGAAAAAGGAAATATCTTCCGTTCAAAACTGGAAAGAAGCTTTCTGTGAAACTGCTCTGTGTTCTGTTAATTCATCTCACAGAGTTACATCTTTCCCTTCAAGAAGCCTTTCGCTAAGGCTGTTCTTGGGGAATTGGCAAAGGGATATTTGGAAGCCCATAGAGGGCTATGGTGAAAAAGGAAATATCTTCCGTTCAAAACTGGAAAGAAGCTTTCTGAGAAACTGCTCTGTGTTCTGTTAATTCATCTCACAGAGTTACATCTTTCCCTTCAAGATGCCTTTCGCTAAGGCTGTTCTTGTGGAATTGGCAAAGGGATATTTGGAAGCCCATAGAGGGCTATGGTGAAAAAGGAAATATCTTCCGTTCAAAACTGGAAAGAAGCTTTCTGAGAAACTGCTCTGTGTTCTGTTAATTCATCTCACACAGTTACATCTTTCCCTTCATTAAGCCTTTCGCTAAGGTTGTTCTTGTGGAATTGGCAAAGGGATATTTGGAAGCCCATAGAGGGCTATGGTAAAAAGGAAATATCTTCCGAACAAAACTATAAAGAAGCTTTCTGAGAAACTGTTCTATGTTCTGTTAATTCATCTCACAGAGTTACATCTTTCCCTTCAAGAAGCCTTTCGCTAAGGCTGTTCTTGTGGAATTGGCAAAGGGATATTTGGAAGCCCATAGAGGGCTATGGTGAAAAAGGAAATATCTTCCGTTCAAAACTGGAAAGAAGCTTTCTGAGAAACTGCTCTGTGTTCTGTTAATTCATCTCACAGAGCTACATCTTTCCCTTCAAGAAGCCTTTCGCTAACGCTGTTCTTGTGGAATTGGCAAAGGGATATTTGGAAGCCCATAGAGGGCTATGGTGAAAAAGGAAATATCTTCCGTTCAAAACTGGAAAGAAGCTTTCTGAGAAACTGCTCTGTGTTCTGTTAATTCATCTCACAGAGTTACATCTTTCCCTTCAAGAAGCCTTTCGCTAAGGCTGTTCTTGTGGAATTGGCAAAGGGATATTTGGAAGCCCATAGAGGGCTATGGTGAAAAAGGAAATATCTTCCGTTCAAAACTGGAAAGAAGCTTTCTGAGAAACTGCTCTGTGTTCTGTTAATTCAACTCACAGAGTTACATCTTTCCCTTCAAGAAGCCTTTCGCTAAGGCTGTTCTTGTGGAATTGGCAAAGGGATATTTGGAAGCCCATAGAGGGCTATGGTGAAAAAGGAAATATCTTCCGTTCAAAACTGGAAAGAAGCTTTCTGAGAAACTGCTCTGTGTTCTGCTAATTCATCTCAGAGAGTTACATCTTTCCCTTCAAGAAGCCTTTCGCTAAGGCTGTTCTTGTGGAATTGGCAAAGGGATATTTGGAAGCCCATAGAGGGCTATGGTGAAAAAGGAAATATCTTCCGTTCAAAACTGGAAAGAAGCTTTCTGAGAAACTGCTCTGTGTTCTGTAAATTCATCTCACAGAGTTACATCTTTCCCTTCAAGATGCCTTTCGCTAAGTCTGTTCTTGTGGAATTGGCAAAGGGATATTTTGAAGCCCATAGAGGGCTATGGTGAAAAAGGAAATATCTCCGTTCAAAACTGGAAAGAAGCTTTCTGAGAAACTGTTCTATGTTCTGTTAATTCATCTCACAGAGTTACATCTTTCCCTTCAAAAAGCCTTTCGCTAACGCTGTTCTTGTGGAATTGGCAAAGGGATATTTGGAAGCCCATAGAGGGCTATGGTGAAAAAGGAAATATCTTCCGTTCAAAACTGGAAAGAAGCTTTCTGAGAAACTGCTCTGTGTTCTGTTAATTCATCTCACAGAGTTACATCTTTCCCTTCAAGAAACCTTTCGCTAAGGCTGTTCTTGTGGAATTGGCAAAGGGATATTTGGAAGCCCATAGAGGGCTATGGTGAAAAAGGAAATATCTTCCGTTCAAAACTGGAAAGAAGCTTTCTGAGAAACTGCTCTGTGTTCTGTTAATTCATCTAACAGAGTTACATCTTTCCCTTCAAGATGCCTTTCGCTAAGGCTGTTCTTGTGGAATTGGCAAAGGGATATTTGGAAGCCCATAGAGGGCTATGGTGAAAAAGGAAATATCTTCCGTTCAAAACTGGAAAGAAGCTTTCTGAGAAACTGCTCTGTGTTCTGTTAATTCATCTCACAGAGTTACATCTCTCCCTTCAAGAAGCCTTTCGCTAAGGCTGTTCTTGTGGAATTGGCAAAGGGATATTTGGAAGCCCATAGAGGGCTATGGTGAAAAAGGAAATATCTTCCGTTCAAAACTGGAAGGAAGCTTTCTGAGAAACTGCTCTATGTTCTGTTAATTCATCTCACAGAGTTACATCTTTCCCTTCAAGAAGCCTTTCGCTAAGGCTGTTCTTGTGGAATTGGCAAAGGGATATTTGGAAGCCCATAGAGGGCTACGGTGAAAAAGGAAATATCTTCCGTTCAAAACTGGAAAGAAGCTTTCTGAGAAACTGCTCTGTGTTCTGTTAATTCATCTCACAGAGTTACATCTTTCCCTTCAAGAAGCCTTTCGCTAAGGCTGTTCTTGTGGAATTGGCAAAGGGATATTTGGAAGCCCATAGAGGGCTATGGTGAAAAAGGAAATATCTTCCGTTCAAAACTGGAAAGAAGCTTTCTGAGAAACTGCTCTGTGTTCTGTTAATTCATCTCACAGAGTTACATCTTTAACTTCAAGAAGCCTTTCGCTAAGACTGTTCTTGTGGAATTGGCAAAGGGATATGTGGAAGCCCATAGAGGGCTATGGTGAAAAAAGAAATATCTTCCGTTCAAAACTGGAAAGAAGCTTTCTGAGAAACTGCTCTGTGTTCTGTTAATTCATCTCACAGAGTTACATCTTTCCCTTCAAGAAGCCTTTCGCTAAGGCTGTTCTTGTGGAATTGGCAAAGGGATATTTGGAAGCCCATAGAGGGCTATGGTGAAAAAGGAAATATCTTCCGTTCAAAACTGGAAAGAAGCTTTCTGAGAAACTGCTCTGTGTTCTGTTAATTCATCTCACAGAGTTACATCTTTCCCTTCAAGAAGCCTTTCACTAAGGCTGTTCTTGTGGAATTGGCAAAGGGATATTTGGAAGCCCATAGAGGGCTATGATGAAAAAGGAAATATCTTCCGTTCAAAACTGGAAAGAAGCTTTCTGAGAAACTGCTCTGTGTTCTGTTAAATCATCTCAGAGAGTTACATCTTTCCCTTCAAGCAGCCTTTCGCAAAGGCTGTTCTTGTGGAATTGGCAAAGGGATATTTTTAAGCCCATAGAGGGCTATGGTGAAAAAGGAAATATCTTCCGTTCAAAACTGGAAAGAAGCTTTCTGAGAAACTGCTCTGTGTTCTGTTAATTCATCTCACAGAGTTACATCTTTCCCTTCAAGAAGCCTTTCGCTAAGGCTGTTCTTGTGGAATTGGCAAAGGGATATTTGGAAGCCCATAGAGGGCTATGGTGAAAAAGGAAATACCTTCCGTTCAAAACTGGAAAGAAGCTTTCTGAGGAACTGCTCTGTGTTCTGTTAATTCATCTCACAGAGTTACATCTTTCCCTTCAAGAAGTCTTTCGCTAGGCTGTTCTTGTAGAATTGGCAAAGGGATATTTGGAAGCCCATAGAGGGCTACGGTGAAAAAGGAAATATCTTTCGTTCAAATCTGGAAAGAAGCTTTCTGAGAAAGTGCTCTGTGTTCTGTTAATTCATCTCACAGAGTTACATCTTTCCCTTCAAGAAGCCTTTCGCTAAGGCTGTTCTTGTGTAATTGGCAAAGGGATGTTTGGAAGCCCATAGAGGGCTATGGTGAAAAAGGAAATATCTTCCGTTCAAAACTGGAAAGAAGCTTTCTGAGAAACTGCTCTGTGTTCTGTTAATTCATCTCACAGAGTTACATCTTTCCCTTCAAGGAGCCTTTCGCTAAGGCTGTTCTTGTGGAATTGGCAAAGGGATATTTGGAAGCCCATAGAGGGCTATGGTGAAAAAGGAAATATCTTCCGTTCAAAAGTGGAAAGAAGCTTTTTGAGAAACTGCTCTGTGTTCTGTTAATTCATCTCACAGAGTTACATCTTTCCCTTCAAGAAGTCTTTCGCTAGGCTGTTCTTGTGGAATTGGCAAAGGGATATTTGGAATCCCATAGAGGGCTATGGTGAAAAAGGAAATATCTTCCGTTCAAAACTGGAAAGAAGCTTTCTGAGAAAGTGCTCTGTGTTCTGTTAATTCATCTCACAGAATTACATCTTTCCCTTCAAGAAGCCTTTCGCTAAGGCTGTTCTTGTGGAATTGGCAAAGGGATATTTGGAAGCCCATAGAGGGCTATGGTGAAAAAGGAAATATCTTCCGTTGAAAACTGGAAAGAAGCTTTCTGAGAAACTGCTCTGTGTTCTGTTAATTCATCTCACAGAGTTACATCTTTCCCTTCAAGAAGCCTTTCGCTAAGGCTGTTCTTGGGGAATTGGCAAAGGGATATTTGGAAGCCCATAGAGGGCTATGGTGAAAAAGGAAATATCTTCCGTTCAAAACTGGAAAGAAGCTTTCTGAGAAACTGCTCTGTGTTCTGTTAATTCATCTCACAGAGTTACATCTTTCCCTTCAAGAAGCCTTTCGCTAAGGCTGTTCTTGTGGAATTGGCAAAGGGATATTTGGAAGCCCATAGAGGGCTATGGTGAAAAAGGAAATATCTTCCGTTCAAAACTGGAAAGAAGCTTTCTGAGAAACTGCTCTGTGTTCTGTTAATACATCTCACAGAGTTACATGTTTCCCTTGAAGAAGCCTTTCGCTAAGGCTGTTCTTTTGGAATTGGCAAAGGGATATTTGGAAGCCCATAGAGGGCTACGGTGAAAAAGGAAATATCTTCCGTTCAAAACTGGAAAGAAGCATTCTGAGAAACTGCTCTGTGTTCTGTTAATTCATCTCACAGAGTTACATCTTTCCCTTCAAGATGCCTTTCGCTAAGTCTGTTCTTGTGGAATTGGCAAAGGGATATTTTGAAGCCCATAGAGGGCTATTGTGAAAAAGGAAATATCTCCGTTCAAAACTGGAAAGAAGCTTTCTGAGAAACTGTTCTATGTTCTGTTAATTCATCTCACAGAGTTACATCTTTCCCTTCAAGAAGCCTTTCGCTAACGCTGTTCTTGTGGAATTGGCAAAGGGATATTTGGAAGCCCATAGAGGGCTATGGTGAAAAAGGAAATATCTTCCGTTCAAAACTGGAAAGAAGCTTTCTGAGAAACTGCTCTGTGTTCTGTTAATTCATCTCACAGAGTTACATCTTTCCCTTCAAGAAACCTTTCGCTAAGGCTGTTCTTGTGGAATTGGCAAAGGGATATTTGGAAGCCCATAGAGGGCTATGGTGAAAAAGGAAATATCTTCCGTTCAAAACTGGAAAGAAGCTTTCTGAGAAACTGCTCTGTGTTCTGTTAATTCATCTCACAGAGTTACATCTTTCCCTTCAAGATGCCTTTCGCTAAGGCTGTTCTTGTGGAATTGGCAAAGGGATATTTGGAAGCCTATAGAGGGCTATGGTGAAAAAGGAAATATCTTCCGTTCAAAACTGGAAAGAAGCTTTCTGAGAAACTGCTCTGTGTTCTGTTAATTCATCTCACAGAGTTACATCTTTAACTTCAAGAAGCCTTTCGCTAAGGCTGTTCTTGTGGAATTGGCAAAGGGATATTTGGAAGCCCATAGAGGGCTATGGTGAAAAAGGAAATATCTTCCGTTCAAAACTGGAAGGAAGCTTTCTGAGAAACTGCTCTATGTTCTGTTAATTTATCTCACAGAGTTACATCTTTCCCTTCAAGAAGCCTTTCGCTAAGGCTGTTCTTGTGGAATTGGCAAAGGGATATTTGGAAGCCCATAGAGGGCTACGGTGAAAAAGGAAATATCTTCCGTTCAAAACTGGAAAGATGCTTTCTGAGAAACTGCTCTGTGTTCTGTTAATTCATCTCACAGAGTTACATCTTTCCCTTCAAGAAGCCTTTCGCTAAGGCTGTTCTTGTGGAATTGGCAAAGGGATATTTGGAAGCCCATAGAGGGCTATGGTGAAAAAGGAAATATCTTCCGTTCAAAACTGGAAAGAAGCTTTCTGAGAAACTGCTCTGTGTTCTGTTAGTTCATCTCACAGAGTTACATCTTTAACTTCAAGAAGCCTTTCGCTAAGACTGTTCTTGTGGAATTGGCAAAGGGATATGTGGAAGCCCAGAGAGGGCTATGGTGAAAAAAGAAATATCTTCCGTTCAAAACTGGAAAGAAGCTTTCTGAGAAACTGCTCTGTGTTCTGTTAATTCATCTCACAGAGTTACATCTTTCCCTTCAAGAAGCCTTTCGCTAAGGCTGTTCTTGTGGAATTGGCAAAGGGATATTTGGAAGCCCATAGAGGGCTATGGTGAAAAAGGAAATATCTTCCGTTCAAAACTGGAAAGAAGCTTTCTGAGAAACTGCTCTGTGTTCTGTTAATTCATCTCACAGAGTTACATCTTTCCCTTCAAGAAGCCTTTCGCTAAGGCTGTTCTTGTGGAATTGGCATAGGGATATTTGGAAGCCCATAGAGGGCTATGATGAAAAAGGAAATATCTTCCGTTCAAAACTGGAAAGAAGCTTTCTGAGAAACTGCTCTGTGTTCTGTTAAATCATCTCAGAGAGTTACATCTTTCCCTTCAAGCAGCCTTTCGCTAAGGCTGTTCTTGTGGAATTGGCAAAGGGATATTTTTAAGCCCATACAGGGCTATGGTGAAAAAGGAAATATCTTCCGTTCAAAACTGGAAAGAATCTTTCTGAGAAACTGCTCTGTGTTCTGTTAATTCATCTCACAGAGTTACATCTTTCCCTTCAAGAAGCCTTTCGCTAAGGCTGTTCTTGTGGAATTGGCAAAGGGATATTTGGAAGCCCATAGAGGGCTATGGTGAAAAAGGAAATACCTTCCGTTCAAAACTGGAAAGAAGCTTTCTGAGGAACTGCTCTGTGTTCTGTTAATTCATCTCACAGAGTTACATCTTTCCCTTCAAGAAGTCTTTCGCTAGGCTGTTCTTGTAGAATTGGCAGAGGGATATTTGGAAGCCCATAGAGGGCTACGGTGAAAAAGGAAATATCTTCCGTTCAAAACTGGAAAGAGGCTTTCTGACAAAGTGCTCTGTGTTCTGTTAATTCATCTCACAGAGTTACATCTTTCCCTTCAAGAAGCCTTTCGCTAAGGCTGTTCTTGTGGAATTGGCAAAGGGATATTTGGAAGCCCATAGAGGGCTATGGTGAAAAAGGAAATATCTTCCGTTCAAAACTGGAAAGAAGCTTTCTGAGAAACTGCTCTGTGTTCTGTTAATTCATCTCACAGAGTTACATCTTTCCCTTCAAGAAGCCTTTCGCTAAGGCTGTTCTTGGGGAATTGGCAAAGGGATATTTGGAAGCCCATAGAGGGCTATGGTGAAAAAGGAAATATCTTCCGTTCAAAACCAGAAAGAAGCTTTCTGAGAAACTGCTCTGTGTTCTGTTAATTCATCTCACAGAGTTACATCTTTCCCTTCAAGAAGCCTTTCGCTAAGGCTGTTCTTGTGGAATTGGCAAAGGGATATTTGGAAGCCCATAGAGGGCTATGGTGAAAAAGGAAATATCTTCCGTTCAAAACTGGAAAGAATCTTTCTGAGAAACTGCTCTGTGTTCTGTTAATTCATCTCACAGAGTTACATCTTTAACTTCAAGAAGCCTTTCGCTAAGGCTGTTCTTGTGGAATTGGCAAAGGGATATTTGGAAGCCCATAGAGGGCTATGGTGAAAAAGGAAATATCTTCCGTTCAAAACTGGAAGGAAGCTTTCTGAGAAACTGCTCTATGTTCTGTTAATTCATCTCACAGAGTTACATCTTTCCCTTCAAGAAGCCTTTCGCTAAGGCTGTTCTTGTGGAATTGGCAAAGGGATATTTGGAAGCCCATAGAGGGCTACGGTGAAAAAGGAAATATCTTCCGTTCAAAACTGGAAAGAAGCTTTCTGAGAAACTGCTCTGTGTTCTGTTAATTCATCTCACAGAGTTACATCTTTCCCTTCAAGAAGCCTATCGCTAAGGCTGTTCTTGTGGAATTGGCAAAGGGATATTTGGAAGCCCATAGAGGGCTATGGTGAAAAAGGAAATATCTTCCGTTCAAAACTGGAAAGAAGCTTTCTGAGACACTGCTCTGTGTTCTGTTAATTCATCTCACAGAGTTACATGTTTCCCTTCAAGAAGCCTTTCGCTAAGGCTGTTCTTGTGGAATTGGCAAAGGGATATTTGGAAGCCCATAGAGGGCTATGGTGAAAAAGGAAATATCTTCCGTTCAAAACTGGAAAGAAGCTTTCTGAGAAACTGCTTTGTGTTCTCTTAATTCATCTCACAGAGTTACATCTTTCCTTTCAAGAAGCCTTTCGCTAAGGTTGTTCTTGTGGAATTGGCAAAGGGATATTTGGAAGCCCATAGAGGGCTATGGTGAAAAAGGAAATATCTTCCGTTCAAAACTGGAAAGAAGCATTCTGAGAAACTGCTCTGTTTTCTGTTAATTCATCTCACAGAGTTACATCTTTCCCTTCAAGAAGCCTTTCGCTAAGTCTGTTCTTGTGGAATTGGCAAAGGGATAATTGGAAGCCCATAGAGGGCTATGGTGAAAAAGGAAATATCTTCCGTTCAAAACTGGAAAGAAGCTTTCTGAGAAACTGTCCAGTGTTCTGTTAATTCATCTCACAGAGTTACATCTTTCCCTTCAAGATGCCTTTCGCTAAGGCTGTTCTTGTGGAATTGGCAAAGGGATATTTGGAAGCCCATAGAGGGCTATGGTGAAAAAGGAAATATCTTCCATTCAAAACTGGAAAGAAGCTTTCTGAGAAACTGCTGTGTGTTCTGTTAATTCATCTCACAGAGTTACATCTTTCCCTTCAAGAAGCCTTTCGCTAAGGTTTTTCTTGTGGATTTGGCAAAGGGATATTTGGAAGCCCATAGAGGGCTATGGTGAAAAAGGAAATATCTTCCGTTCAAAACTGGAAAGAAGCTTTCTGAGAAACTGTTCTATGTTCTGTTAATTCATCTCACAGAGTTACATCTTTCCCTTCAAGAAGCCTTTCGCTAACGCTGTTCTTGTGGAATTGTCAAAGGGATATTTGGAAGCCCATAGAGGGCTATGGTGAAAAAGGAAATATCTTCCGTTCAAAACTGGAAAGAAGCTTTCTGAGACACTGCTCTGTGTTCTGTTAATTCATATCACAGAGTTACATGTTTCCCTTCAAGAAGCCTTTCGCTAAGGCTGTTCTTGTGGAATTGGCAAAGGGATATTTGGAAGCCCATAGAGGGCTATGGTGAAAAAGGAAATATCTTCCGTTCAAAACTGGAAAGAAGCTTTCTGAGAAACTGCTCTGTGTTCTGTTAATTCATCTCACAGAGTTACATCTTTAACTTCAAGAAGCCTTTCGCTAAGGCTGTTCTTGTGGAATTGGCAAAGGGATATTTGGAAGCCCATAGAGGGCTATGGTGAAAAAGGAAATATCTTCCGTTCAAAACTGGAAGGAAGCTTTCTGAGAAACTGCTCTATGTTCTGTTAATTTATCTCACAGAGTTACATCTTTCCCTTCAAGAAGCCTTTCGCTAAGGCTGTTCTTGTGGAATTGGCAAAGGGATATTTGGAAGCCCATAGAGGGCTACGGGGAAAAAGGAAATATCTTCCGTTCAAAACTGGAAAGATGCTTTCTGAGAAACTGCTCTGTGTTCTGTTAATTCATCTCACAGAGTTACATCTTTCCCTTCAAGAAGCCTTTCGCTAAGGCTGTTCTTGTGGAATTGGCAAAGGGATATTTGGAAGCCCATAGAGGGCTATGGTGAAAAAGGAAATATCTTCCGTTCAAAACTGGAAAGAAGCTTTCTGAGAAACTGCTCTGTGTTCTGTTAATTCATCTCACAGAGTTACATCTTTAACTTCAAGAAGCCTTTCGCTAAGACTGTTCTTGTGGAATTGGCAAAGGGATATGTGGAAGCCCAGAGAGGGCTATGGTGAAAAAAGAAATATCTTCCGTTCAAAACTGGAAAGAAGCTTTCTGAGAAACTGCTCTGTGTTCTGTTAATTCATCTCACAGAGTTACATCTTTCCCTTCAAGAAGCCTTTCGCTAAGGCTGTTCTTGTGGAATTGGCAAAGGGATATTTGGAAGCCCATAGAGGGCTATGGTGAAAAAGGAAATATCTTCCGTTCAAAACTGGAAAGAAGCTTTCTGAGAAACTGCTCTGTGTTCTGTTAATTCATCTCACAGAGTTACATCTTTCCCTTCAAGAAGCCTTTCGCTAAGGCTGTTCTTGTGGAATTGGCATAGGGATATTTGGAAGGCCATAGAGGGCTATGATGAAAAAGGAAATATCTTCCGTTCAAAACTGGAAAGAAGCTTTCTGAGAAACTGCTCTGTGTTCTGTTAAATCATCTCAGAGAGTTACATCTTTCCCTTCAAGCAGCCTTTCGCTAAGGCTGTTCTTGTGGAATTGGCAAAGGGATATTTTTAAGCCCATACAGGGCTATGGTGAAAAAGGAAATATCTTCCGTTCAAAACTGGAAAGAATCTTTCTGAGAAACTGCTCTGTGTTCTGTTAATTCATCTCACAGAGTTACATCTTTCCCTTCAAGAAGCCTTTCGCTAAGGCTGTTCTTGTGGAATTGGCAAAGGGATATTTGGAAGCCCATAGAGGGCTATGGTGAAAAAGGAAATACCTTCCGTTCAAAACTGGAAAGAAGCTTTCTGAGGAACTGCTCTGTGTTCTGTTAATTCATCTCACAGAGTTACATCTTTCCCTTCAAGAAGTCTTTCGCTAGGCTGTTCTTGTAGAATTGGCAGAGGGATATTTGGAAGCCCATAGAGGGCTACGGTGAAAAAGGAAATATCTTCCGTTCAAAACTGGAAAGAAGCTTTCTGAGAAAGTGCTCTGTGTTCTGTTAATTCATCTCACAGAGTTACATCTTTCCCTTCAAGAAGCCTTTCGCTAAGGCTGTTCTTGTGGAATTGGCAAAGGGATATTTGGAAGCCCATAGAGGGCTATGGTGAAAAAGGAAATATCTTCCGTTCAAAACTGGAAAGAAGCTTTCTGAGAAACTGCTCTGTGTTCTGTTAATTCATCTCACAGAGTTACATCTTTCCCTTCAAGAAGCCTTTCGCTAAGGCTGTTCTTGGGGAATTGGCAAAGGGATATTTGGAAGCCCATAGAGGGCTATGGTGAAAAAGGAAATATCTTCCGTTCAAAACCAGAAAGAAGCTTTCTGAGAAACTGCTCTGTGTTCTGTTAATTCATCTCACAGAGTTACATCTTTCCCTTCAAGAAGCCTTTCGCTAAGGCTGTTCTTGTGGAATTGGCAAAGGGATATTTGGAAGCCCATAGAGGGCTATGGTGAAAAAGGAAATATCTTCCGTTCAAAACTGGAAAGAAGCTTTCTGAGAAACTGCTCTGTGTTCTGTTAATTCATCTCACAGAGTTACATCTTTAACTTCAAGAAGCCTTTCGCTAAGGCTGTTCTTGTGGAATTGGCAAAGGGATATTTGGAAGCCCATAGAGGGCTATGGTGAAAAAGGAAATATCTTCCGTTCAAAACTGGAAAGAAGCATTCTGAGAAACTGCTCTGTGTTCTGTTAATTCATCTCACAGAGTTACATCTTTCCCTTCAAGAAGCCTTTCGCTAAGTCTGTTCTTGTGGAATTGGCAAAGGGATAATTGGAAGCCCATAGAGGGCTATGGTGAAAAAGGAAATATCTTCCGTTCAAAACTGGAAAGAAGCTTTCTGAGAAACTGTCCAGTGTTCTGTTAATTCATCTCACAGAGTTACATCTTTCCCTTCAAGATGCCTTTCGCTAAGGCTGTTCTTGTGGAATTGGCAAAGGGATATTTGGAAGCCCATAGAGGGCTATGGTGAAAAAGGAAATATCTTCCATTCAAAACTGGAAAGAAGCTTTCTGAGAAACTGCTGTGTGTTCTGTTAATTCATCTCACAGAGTTACATCTTTCCCTTCAAGAAGCCTTTCGCTAAGGTTTTTCTTGTGGAATTGGCAAAGGGATATTTGGAAGCCCATAGAGGGCTATGGTGAAAAAGGAAATATCTTCCGTTCAAAACTGGAAAGAAGCTTTCTGAGAAACTGTTCTATGTTCTGTTAATTCATCTCACAGAGTTACATCTTTCCCTTCAAGAAGCCTTTCGCTAACGCTGTTCTTGTGGAATTGTCAAAGGGATATTTGGAAGCCCATAGAGGGCTATGGTGAAAAAGGAAATATCTTCCGTTCAAAACTGGAAAGAAGCTTTCTGAGACACTGCTCTGTGTTCTGTTAATTCATATCACAGAGTTACATGTTTCCCTTCAAGAAGCCTTTCGCTAAGGCTGTTCTTGTGGAATTGGCAAAGGGATATTTGGAAGCCCATAGAGGGCTATGGTGAAAAAGGAAATATCTTCCGTTCAAAACTGGAAAGAAGCTTTCTGAGAAACTGCTCTGTGTTCTGTTAATTCATCTCACAGAGTTACATCTTTCCCTTCAAGATGCCTTTCGCTAAGGCTGTTCTTGTGGAATTGGCAAAGGGATATTTGGAAGCCTATAGAGGGCTATGGTGAAAAAGGAAATATCTTCCGTTCAAAACTGGAAAGAAGCTTTCTGAGAAACTGCTCTGTGTTCTGTTAATTCATCTCACAGAGTTACATCTTTAACTTCAAGAAGCCTTTCGCTAAGGCTGTTCTTGTGGAATTGGCAAAGGGATATTTGGAAGCCCATAGAGGGCTATGGTGAAAAAGGAAATATCTTCCGTTCAAAACTGGAAGGAAGCTTTCTGAGAAACTGCTCTATGTTCTGTTAATTTATCTCACAGAGTTACATCTTTCCCTTCAAGAAGCCTTTCGCTAAGGCTGTTCTTGTGGAATTGGCAAAGGGATATTTGGAAGCCCATAGAGGGCTACGGTGAAAAAGGAAATATCTTCCGTTCAAAACTGGAAAGATGCTTTCTGAGAAACTGCTCTGTGTTCTGTTAATTCATCTCACAGAGTTACATCTTTCCCTTCAAGAAGCCTTTCGCTAAGGCTGTTCTTGTGGAATTGGCAAAGGGATATTTGGAAGCCCATAGAGGGCTATGGTGAAAAAGGAAATATCTTCCGTTCAAAACTGGAAAGAAGCTTTCTGAGAAACTGCTCTGTGTTCTGTTAATTCATCTCACAGAGTTATATCTTTAACTTCAAGAAGCCTTTCGCTAAGACTGTTCTTGTGGAATTGGCAAAGGGATATGTGGAAGCCCAGAGAGGGCTATGGTGAAAAAAGAAATATCTTCCGTTCAAAACTGGAAAGAAGCTTTCTGAGAAACTGCTCTGTGTTCTGTTAATTCATCTCACAGAGTTACATCTTTCCCTTCAAGAAGCCTTTCGCTAAGGCTGTTCTTGTGGAATTGGCAAAGGGATATTTGGAAGCCCATAGAGGGCTATGGTGAAAAAGGAAATATCTTCCGTTCAAAACTGGAAAGAAGCTTTCTGAGAAACTGCTCTGTGTTCTGTTAATTCATCTCACAGAGTTACATCTTTCCCTTCAAGAAGCCTTTCGCTAAGGCTGTTCTTGTGGAATTGGCATAGGGATATTTGGAAGCCCATAGAGGGCTATGATGAAAAAGGAAATATCTTCCGTTCAAAACTGGAAAGAAGCTTTCTGAGAAACTGCTCTGTGTTCTGTTAAATCATCTCAGAGAGTTACATCTTTCCCTTCAAGCAGCCTTTCGCTAAGGCTGTTCTTGTGGAATTGGCAAAGGGATATTTTTAAGCCCATACAGGGCTATGGTGAAAAAGGAAATATCTTCCGTTCAAAACTGGAAAGAATCTTTCTGAGAAACTGCTCTGTGTTCTGTTAATTCATCTCACAGAGTTACATCTTTCCCTTCAAGAAGCCTTTCGCTAAGGCTGTTCTTGTGGAATTGGCAAAGGGATATTTGGAAGCCCATAGAGGGCTATGGTGAAAAAGGAAATACCTTCCGTTCAAAACTGGAAAGAAGCTTTCTGAGGAACTGCTCTGTGTTCTGTTAATTCATCTCACAGAGTTACATCTTTCCCTTCAAGAAGTCTTTCGCTAGGCTGTTCTTGTAGAATTGGCAGAGGGATATTTGGAAGCCCATAGAGGGCTACGGTGAAAAAGGAAATATCTTCCGTTCAAAACTGGAAAGAAGCTTTCTGAGAAAGTGCTCTGTGTTCTGTTAATTCATCTCACAGAGTTACATCTTTCCCTTCAAGAAGCCTTTCGCTAAGGCTGTTCTTGTGGAATTGGCAAAGGGATATTTGGAAGCCCATAGAGGGCTATGGTGAAAAAGGAAATATCTTCCGTTCAAAACTGGAAAGAAGCTTTCTGAGAAACTGCTCTGTGTTCTGTTAATTCATCTCACAGAGTTACATCTTTCCCTTCAAGAAGCCTTTCGCTAAGGCTGTTCTTGGGGAATTGGCAAAGGGATATTTGGAAGCCCATAGAGGGCTATGGTGAAAAAGGAAATATCTTCCGTTCAAAACCAGAAAGAAGCTTTCTGAGAAACTGCTCTGTGTTCTGTTAATTCATCTCACAGAGTTACATCTTTCCCTTCAAGAAGCCTTTCGCTAAGGCTGTTCTTGTGGAATTGGCAAAGGGATATTTGGAAGCCCATAGAGGGCTATGGTGAAAAAGGAAATATCTTCCGTTCAAAACTGGAAAGAAGCTTTCTGAGAAACTGCTCTGTGTTCTGTTAATTCATCTCACAGAGTTACATCTTTAACTTCAAGAAGCCTTTCGCTAAGGCTGTTCTTGTGGAATTGGCAAAGGGATATTTGGAAGCCCATAGAGGGCTATGGTGAAAAAGGAAATATCTTCCGTTCAAAACTGGAAGGAAGCTTTCTGAGAAACTGCTCTATGTTCTGTTAATTCATCTCACAGAGTTACATCTTTCCCTTCAAGAAGCCTTTCGCTAAGGCTGTTCTTGTGGAATTGGCAAAGGGATATTTGGAAGCCCATAGAGGGCTACGGTGAAAAAGGAAATATCTTCCGTTCAAAACTGGAAAGAAGCTTTCTGAGAAACTGCTCTGTGTTCTGTTAATTCATCTCACAGAGTTACATCTTTCCCTTCAAGAAGCCTATCGCTAAGGCTGTTCTTGTGGAATTGGCAAAGGGATATTTGGAAGCCCATAGAGGGCTATGGTGAAAAAGGAAATATCTTCCGTTCAAAACTGGAAAGAAGCTTTCTGAGAAACTGCTCTGTGTTCTGTTAATTCATCTCACAGAGTTACATCTTTCCCTTCAAGAAGTCTTTCGCTAGGCTGTTCTTGTAGAATTGGCAAAGGGATATTTGGAAGCCCATAGAGGGCTATGGTGAAAAAGGAAATATCTTCCGTTCAAAACTGGAAAGAAGCTTTCTGAGAAACTGCTCTGTGTTCTGTTAATTCATCTCAAAGAGTTACATCTTTCCCTTCAAGAAGCCTTTCGCTAAGGCTGTTCTTGGGGAATTGGCAAAGGGATATTTGGAAGCCCATAGAGGGCTATGGTGAAAAAGGAAATACCTTCCGTTCAAAACTGGAAAGAAGCTTTCTGAGAAACTGCTCTGTGTTCTGTTAATTCATCTCACAGAGTTACATCTTTCCCTTCAAGAAGCCTTTCGCTAAGCCTGTTCTTGTGGAATTGGCAAAGGGATATTTGGAAGCCCATAGAGGGCTATGGTGAAAAAGGAAATATCTTCCGTTCAAAACTGGAAAGAAGCTTTCTGAGAAACTGCTCTGTGTCCTGTTGATTCATCTCACAGAGTTACATCTTTCCCTTCAAGAAGCCTTTCGCTAAGGCTGTTCTTGTGGAATAGGCAAAGGGATATTTAGAAGCCCATAGAGGGCTATGGTGAAAAAGGAAATATCTTCCGTTCAAAACTGGAAAGAAGCTTTCTGAGAAACTGCTCTGTGTTCTGTTAATTCATCTCACAGAGTTACATCTTTCCCTTCAAGATGCCTTTCGCTAAGGATGTTCTTGTGGAATTGGCAAAGGGATATTTGGAAGCCCATAGAGGGCTATGGTGAAAAAGGAAATATCTTCCGTTCAAAACTGGAAAGAAGCTTTCTGAGAAACTGCTCTGTGTTCTGTTAATTCATCTCACAGAGTTACATCTTTCCCTTCAAGAAGTCTTTCGCTAGGCTGTTCTTGTGGAATTGGCAAAGGGATATTTGGAAGCCCATAGAGGGCTATGGTGAAAAAGGAAATATCTTCCGTTCAAAACTGGAAAGAAGCTTTCTGAGAAAGTGCTCTGTGTTCTGTTAATTCATCTCACAGAATTACATCTTTCCCTTCAAGAAGCCTTTCGCTAAGGCTGTTCTTGTGGAATTGGCAAAGGGATATTTGGAAGCCCATAGAGGGCTATGGTGAAAAAGGAAATATCTTCCGTTGAAAACTGGAAAGAAGCTTTCTGAGAAACTGCTCTGTGTTCTGTTAATTCATCTCACAGAGTTACATCTTTCCCTTCAAGAAGCCTTTCGCTAAGGCTGTTCTTGGGGAATTGGCAAAGGGATATTTGGAAGCCCATAGAGGGCTATGGTGAAAAAGGAAATATCTTCCGTTCAAAACTGGAAAGAAGCTTTCTGAGAAACTGCTCTGTGTTCTGTTAATTCATCTCAAAGAGTTACATCTTTCCCTTCAAGAAGCCTTTCGCTAAGGCTGTTCTTGTGGAATTGGCAAAGGGATATTTGGAAGCCCATAGAGGGCTATGGTGAAAAAGGAAATATCTTCCGTTCAAAACTGGAAAGAAGCTTTCTGAGAAACTGCTCTGTGTTCTGTTAATACATCTCACAGAGTTACATGTTTCCCTTGAAGAAGCCTTTCGCTAAGGCTGTTCTTTTGGAATTGGCAAAGGGATATTTGGAAGCCCATAGAGGGCTACGGTGAAAAACGAAATATCTTCCGTTCAAAACTGGAAAGAAGCATTCTGAGAAACTGCTCTGTGTTCTGTTAATTCATCTCACAGAGTTACATCTTTCCCTTCAAGAAGGCTTTCGCTAAGTCTGTTCTTGTGGAACTGGCAAAGGGATAATTGGAAGCCCATAGAGGGCTATGGTGAAAAAGGAAATATCTTCCGTTCAAAACTGGAAAGAAGCTTTCTGAGAAACTGTCCAGTGTTCTGTTAATTCATCTCACAGAGTTACATCTTTCCCTTCAAGATGCCTTTCGCTAAGGCTGTTCTTGTGGAATTGGCAAAGGGATATTTAGAAGCCCATAGAGGGCTATGGTGAAAAAGGAAATATCTTCCATTCAAAACTGGAAAGAAGCTTTCTGAGAAACTGCTGTGTGTTCTGTTAATTCATCTCACAGAGTTACATCTTTCCCTTCAAGAAGCCTTTCGCTAAGGTTTTTCTTGTGGAATTGGCAAAGGGATATTTGGAAGCCCATAGAGGGCTATGGTGAAAAAGGAAATATCTTCCGTTCAAAACTGGAAAGAAGCTTTCTGAGAAACTGTTCTATGTTCTGTTAATTCATCTCACAGAGTTACATCTTTCCCTTCAAGAAGCCTTTCGCTAACGCTGTTCTTGTGGAATTGTCAAAGGGATATTTGGAAGCCCATAGAGGGCTATGGTGAAAAAGGAAATATCTTCCGTTCAAAACTGGAAAGAAGCTTTCTGAGACACTGCTCTGTGTTCTGTTAATTCATCTCACAGAGTTACATGTTTCCCTTCAAGAAGCCTTTCGCTAAGGCTGTTCTTGTGGAATTGGCAAAGGGATATTTGGAAGCCCATAGAGGGCTATGGTGAAAAAGGAAATATCTTCCGTTCAAAACTGGAAAGACGCTTTCTGAGAAACTGCTTTGTGTTCTCTTAATTCATCTCACAGAGTTACATCTTTCCTTTCAAGAAGCCTTTCGCTAAGGTTGTTCTTGTGGAATTGGCAAAGGGATATTTGGAAGCCCATAGAGGGCTATGGTGAAAAAGGAAATATCTTCCGTTCAAAACTGGAAAGAAGCATTCTGAGAAACTGCTCTGTGTTCTGTTAATTCATCTCACAGAGTTACATCTTTCCCTTCAAGAAGCCTTTCGCTAAGTCTGTTCTTGTGGAATTGGCAAAGGGATAATTGGAAGCCCATAGAGGGCTATGGTGAAAAAGGAAATATCTTCCGTTCAAAACTGGAAAGAAGCTTTCTGAGAAACTGTCCAGTGTTCTGTTAATTCATCTCACAGAGTTACATCTTTTCCTTCAAGATGCCTTTCGCTAAGGCTGTTCTTGTGGAATTGGCAAAGGGATATTTGGAAGCCCATAGAGGGCTATGGTGAAAAAGGAAATATCTTCCATTCAAAACTGGAAAGAAGCTTTCTGAGAAACTGCTGTGTGTTCTGTTAATTCATCTCACAGAGTTACATCTTTCCCTTCAAGAAGCCTTTCGCTAAGGTTTTTCTTGTGGAATTGGCAAAGGGATATTTGGAAGCCCATAGAGGGCTATGGTGAAAAAGGAAATATCTTCCGTTCAAAACTGGAAAGAAGCTTTCTGAGAAACTGTTCTATGTTCTGTTAATTCATCTCACAGAGTTACATCTTTCCCTTCAAGAAGCCTTTCGCTAACGCTGTTCTTGTGGAATTGTCAAAGGGATATTTGGAAGCCCATAGAGGGCTATGGTGAAAAAGGAAATATCTTCCGTTCAAAACTGGAAAGAAGCTTTCTGAGACACTGCTCTGTGTTCTGTTAATTCATATCACAGAGTTACATGTTTCCCTTCAAGAAGCCTTTCGCTAAGGCTGTTCTTGTGGAATTGGCAAAGGGATATTTGGAAGCCCATAGAGGGCTATGGTGAAAAAGGAAATAT